>NC_073357.2:54765000-55022500 GCF_027580225.2 Misgurnus anguillicaudatus | reverse complement strand
TTCTAGGAAAATGCATGAGTATGATAAACAACAAATAAAGACAGATTTGTTTGACGATAAAGGAATTGAATGCATATTTTTTCCATTTCATTTATAGATCTTTTTAAAAAGCTTTCTTGATTTTAATCAAGCCATCTTTTATGGAATGCATTTATGTACGAGATACTTGTTTCATTTAGTTGTTTTTTGAAAATGACATGCAAATCTTTTTGTCATGTGCTTTATTGTAGATACAAAGCACGAGGGAGATGCAAATACTGAGAAATGTCCACCGAGTTCAAGTTCTCCTAGACCTGTTTACAAGTCACTGAATTTGGTGCCTCGCAAACGCATACCCAAGGTACACAATAGTTGAATTTATTTAAAGCACCTCTGGACGGTTTAATGCACTTTACATTGCTACCCAGTCTCACAAGGTTTTGTAATATATAGTCGCGTGATTTTTTTCGAGATGTTGTCGCGAGTTTCCGCGTTTTTTCGTGATTGTGTGGCGAGTTCCTGTTTTCGTGTGATTGTCACGTGTTGGGTTGCTCGGCTGCTTTTTCCTACTTTCGGGCCATTGTCGCTTCGGTTTAGGGTTAGATTTGTTGCTTGCATTACAATGTCACTTTATGTATTGGTTTATACTAGTGATGCACCGATGTATCGGTCGCCGATATTCATCGGCCGATTTTTGATGAATTTGAAACCATCGGCATATCGGCAATAGCACGAGAAAGGCCGATACCTATTGTTTATTAATTAACTGCATAAAGAAATCGATTACATGTAAAAAATGAGTTATGTTGTTAATAAAATAAATGCTGAATAGCAAAAACCACCTTTGAAGGTTGTCATGCTGTCTTATTATATTTGTTTTAGCTTAATTTGTGCCTCTCTTATTATGTTGATCAGTTGAATGTTAATTAGATCCAATCCATGTTCAGTAAAAATAATTTGATGCAGAAATAAACTAGCTAATAGACCAACTATATAGTATTGTATACAAGTGTTTAATATCGGTATCGGCCAGAAGTTGTCTGTTTATATCGGTATCGGCCCAAAAATTATATCGGTGCATCCCTAGTTTATACAATTTTCTGATTTATTTTTTTATATGTCGCCTGGCGTTAGGGTTAGAGTTGGGTTTGGGTAGGGATGTCATTTTATGTAAATCTAACCCTAAACCGAAGCGAAAATGGTAAGAAAATAGGACTAAACAGTTGAGTAACCAATACGTGATAATCTCACGAAAACAGGAATTCGTCGAAAGGAACAATCACGAAAAAACATTCGTGATAATATCACAAAAAAGAATAAAAAATGTACGTGACTATATAACGAAATTTTGTGAGACTGGGCTGTACATTGCATTGTTTATAAAAAAACATGTTCTTTATTAAAGTAAAATTTATTTCTAAAATCATCTTTCTTTTATAGAACGATGAAAAGGTTGAACTAAGCAGCGATGCCGTATTCAAGAGAAGACGGACATTTGATTTCCTTGAAGAGGTGAGTATTGCGGACCCACAAGTGCAGATTAAAACTCATTACACCAGAACTGAATTTTGATTGGTCTGTTTCACTATCAGACAACCAAGCCCTCCAATCACAGTTCTTCTGTGGCAAATGAGGGGCGGGTGCTGAAAGAAAACAAGGTCAAGTTTATGGCCGATCAGCTACGGGCAAAGTTCGATAACAACGCTGGAAGTTGCTCTCTTCGTAGGCAGGTAAAAACTACACCAACTCAAGTTGTCAGTGATGGATTGTTGAAGATTTACCGTAATGGTGGATTAAACCTTTTCAACCTTTCATATATTTATTTTTCATTTACTTGCTCTGATAATCTCTTCTTTCTTTCTTTTTTCTTCCACCTGTCCTGCTCACACTGTCTACATTTCTCTGCTCCTGATGTAATGATCTCAGTCTGAGTCTAATGATGATGAGAGGCCTTCAAGACCTCCATTCCTTAATATGATTGACAAACCTCACTTTAACATTATCAAGAAGAAAGTTGCACCACCTCCACCACCTAAAAAACAGGTATAACCCCTAAAATCAGTTTATACAAGCAAACACCAGATATAGATAAAGACCATTGTATAAGTTGTCATGTAACCCACTGTACTAGGGTCTATTAATTATTTACTTACAGTAGTTAAATAGTTAACCACCTAATTAAGGGGTTTCCATACCATAAAATTACTATTGACATATTTTGTGAAGGTGTACTATAGTAATACCACGGTAGTCTTTGAAGTACAGTAAATTCCATAGCATGTGATTATGTGACTTAATAACCTGTGTAGGTTATTATTCAGTGTCATAGTATATGGGTCAGTGACAAAAACGGTTTGGCAGGATGAGAAATTCAAAAATCTTTTTACCAATTTTTTTTAAAAGCATGCATCAGGTATATTTCAATGCACATAGTGTATCTATGTTGATATTATGCAATAAAAAAATTACATTTGCACAATTTTTATGAAAGTTAAGACTGAATGGACCTGAAAATGTCAAATGGTGTAACCGTCAATTGCGCCAAAGAATGAGAAATATTAAATATTTTATCCACTTTGATGGCATGTAAGTGTAATCACCAAAAAAATAATAAATATCATTTTATTAGTTAATTTTAAATGTAAATTTTAATGTGTTTTTGTAATATATGTCCTGACATATGCTGATAACAGCTCTCTTTTAATAAATAATCTTTGACAAATTATGTAAAAATGTATGTAAAAAAAATCATATTACACTAAGCTAGATGACTATATTTTATTCCACTTTTTTATAAATAAATTTATATTTCCATTAAAAAAAAACTAGTTTTGGTCAAACACCAATTGACACAGACCGGTTACACCACATTGACATTTTTGCAATCATCCCCCAAATATTCTTTCAAAATTAAATAAAACCAGAAATTTTAGACTTGGTCCTCAAAGAGAATGTATGCAAGTAATCTGCAAATTTATTTTCAAATTTTAACCCTTTACATTTAATTGAACCATATGAACAAAAAATAATTAACGTCATGTCATTGACCCATATAACAAAGTACTGGTGTTATCCTCTAAAACATTTATTGTACCATGGTACCATCACAATACTTCACACACTTATTATTACACAGCTCTGTAATACTCGATTCTGATTCTGGTCATTCGTGTCAATTCAAGTCTTATATCTTCCAAAGTCTTATTATCATCCTGCTGTCTCTTTTCTCATACCAAGTTTAAATTTTGTTAAAGATTAATTCATAATATATTTTAAATCCAGTTATGTTTGCTTATTGTTGAGGTATTGATCACCCCATCTGGGTTTATTTTGCGATAACAACCAACTGGATGTACTTAAAGGCACAATATGTATTTTACCACTAGAGGTCGCATTTTCAAAACAAAATAAAGGCGAACTCTTTCCCTGGCATTGACGCGTTATCTCATCAATCAAAGGATAATTCCGGTATTTAACACTTTGAGTCTCATTTCTGGTTTGTTTTGGATGAACTACAGTGATGGACACAAAAATTTTGACAATGGGTCGTGTCTTGGCTTTTTGACTCGTTTCGAAGCGTCTCTTGGCTGTTTCAGAATGGAAGTCAATGGCCATGCACAACCTGTCATTAAAACAACACTTAACGTTCATTTTCAAAACTGTGCTACTCACCGAGTGGTTTGTGGTGTTCGTTGATGATTAAAAACAAGTTGTGTAGCGAAATACAGTTTCTGTCGTGTTTTATTTGGCATTTTGTAAAATTCCATTGACTTCTCTTGGAAGACTCATTGCTCGCTGATATATCACTCCGCCGCCAGAAACGGAAAAGGGGTCTGTTTACATGTGGTTGTAGTTTTTTTGCTCGGTTTATCTCAGAAGAAATATTTCCCAAATTTAATGGCTCAGTGACCAGCCTTAGCTTTGAAGTTCACCTTGATTGTGAATGTCTATACGCTAGCAAAGAACTTATACTGACAAGAAGTGAAATTCAATAGAACGTTCCATTGTTACACCAGCGCCCAGCAACAGCCCTACGAATCCGCCATTTTGGAATGAGAGCGACTCCACAATTGATTCCACAAAAAAATGAATTTAAGAAACTTACTATTGCGCTTCTGATTTGGCTGTGACATTCGCTGAGAATGAATTGGCTGTGAGAATTTTCATTCCAAAATGGCGGCCGCGCTACTGAAGCGCCACCTAGTGACTGTTGCCAAAAACGCATCAGAGTTTCGCCTCTTGTACTTCTATACTCTTTGACGCTAGACACCGAGTTCCGTTCAGCGTCCTTGTACGGCAAAGTGGTTGTCGCCATCAAGTGGTTGGGAGTGTGCTAACGCTTCAGACTCAAATATAGAGCGGAAGTATATACGCGGTTGTGAGGTATCTGAAAAAATAGTTCCACTATAGCAAATAACAGGGATTGAAATCATACATTGCGCCGATATATTTGTTTTTTATCATTAACGAACACCACGAACCACTCGGTAAGTAGCACAGTTTTGAAAATGAACGTTAAGTGTTGTTTTAATGACATGTTTGTGCATGGCCCTGGACTTCCGTTCTGAAGCAGTCAAGAGACGCTTCTAAACGAGTCAAAAAGTCAAGACACGACCCATTGTCAAAATTTCAGTGTCCATCACTGTAGTTCATCCAAAACAGAAACTGCTCCCTATCTCCTATATAGTGCACTATATTTGGCGTCCACCATTTTGTAGTGGTGTCTGAAACCTGAGTGAACAACTTCATTTCCTACATTCACTCACTACTTTATACTCACAATGCACTCTGACTTTGTGGGTACATTCGCTGTACACTCGCTCAATCACTATTTCCTATGATACAACAGGAGACAACAAGAACTATCAAAAGTGTATAATCCATAAAGTCACACATGTGTAAGGGTTTATGACGAATCTCTTGCACAAGTGTCCGAAATTCACTCCCTCATTGTAATTCACTCCTTCGAGTGAACTATATTAGTGGACAAATGTAGGGAATAGTAAATGAGAATTTCGGACACAGCCATAGTTTCTACAAGTGGATAGCGCGGATATTACTTCACTGATATGCAACAATGACAAGGGAAAAGTCATTTTTTAAAACAGGAATTTCTCTGGATTTACAAATCCTTGGGAACTTTTGAGATAATGCAAGTACTCAACTACATAAAATATTACATATTGTGGCTTTAACCATTACAAAGCCTATGGTAAATGATTGTATTCTCAGCCCCCAAACACTATAGAGACAAACTGAGAGTGTTAACAGAGAGACATCCAGCAACGTCCACATCTGCTGTGTCTTCACAGTCATCATCTGTTACCTGTGTACAACACAACGAGGTGCAGTCAGTCCCTCTCTTCCCTTCACTTCATTCCAGTCCTGTAAACTCACAGAGGAAAGTGATTCACACATATTCACACAGTCAGTCAGAGACAGAGATCACAGAAAGTTCAGGGTCTGGATGTGCAGCGGCTCGACATTCAGCAGTGCTGGCCATGACTGCAATGCTTCAGCGCCTCCAAAAGGTGGACGATAAGATCAGTCAGGTGATCACAAACCCATCCTCATCACTTTTCTTCCTCTTACTTATTCTATTCTATCTCTTCCTCTCATCAAAAGGTTCTTTTTCTTCATCTTCCCCAGTTTTTTTCTGTCTTTCTCTTCCCCATTCTCTTTCTTGTTTCTTCCTCGTTCCCTTCTTCTAATCTTCCTCTTACATTTCTTTCTGTTCTTCTACATTGTCTTTATATTCTTCATCTTCCTTATTCTGTTTTATTTCTTCTTACATACACTGCAAAAAATGATTTTCAAGAAAAAAATCTTAGTATTTTTGTCTTGTTTTCAGTAAAAATATCTTAAAATTCTTAAATTAAGATGTTTTTTCTTGATGAGCAAAACGACCCAAGAAAATAAGTCTAGTTTTTAGACCAAAAATATCAAATTTAATATAACAAAATCACTTATATTTGATATTTTTGGTCTAAAAACTAGACTTATTTTCTTTTTTTTTGTTGATATTTTTACTGAAAACACGACAAAAATACTACGAATTTTTTTCTTGAGAATCATTTTTTGCAGTGTACCCTTTCTTTTTCTTTTCTTTTCTTCCTCTTCCTCTTTCTTTTCTATCTCTTAATCGTGTATTTTGTCTTTTGCTTATATTGTATCATCTTCCCTCTCCTATCTTCCCTAAAGTCATTTTTCTTTCCTCTCTTTTCTCTTTCTTTGTCCACTTCATCATTCTCTTTCTTTTCTTCTTCATATCCCCCTTCCTTTTCTTGGCATTTTCATGTCAAAATAAGTACATATCAAAATTAAATTACTATAATTATATGTGACCATGGACTACAAAACCAGTCATAAGTCGCACGTGTATATTTGTAGCAATAGCCAACAGTACATTGTATGGGTCAAAATTATACATTTTTTAACTAAAAAATTATTATATTTTTTACTCATTCCCCGCCATTGAAAAATTATTCACTAGATAATGCTTACCCAATTTATAAAAAAATTAAGAAAAAATGTATTTCTTAATTTTACACTCTGTGTATGTTTTGATAATCGTTCTGAATCTGATTTCTAACTAAATTATATAACAAACATGCAATTATTTCAGCTTTTTGCTAAAAAAAAAAGAAGAAAAAAGAGTTTATAAAAAGAGAAAAAAATAAAGCTAGGACGAAACGTTTTTTTTCCCCCGTTTTGTTTGTTTGTTTATTGTTTGTTTGAAAGCAGAGGGTCTGTTCTTTCATTTGATATATTTCAAACCTTTATCACGAAGTTACGTACCTATATTCGCGTGGTTTTGTGGGTCTTTTCCGTGGCGCCGGCGCGTTTTTCCGCCTTTCTGCGTGGACATGTCATGTATTTCTGTTCACGTGTGTGTCACTGTCACGTATTTGTTACTCAACTGTTTTGTCCTATTTTCAAACTATTGACGCTTCGGTTTAGGGTTAGATTTGATGTTTGCGTTAGGATGTCACTTTAAGTATTGGTTTATTATACCTTTTTTCATGATTTATTTTTTATGATTTTTAAACCATTGTCGCCTGGCATTAGGGTTAGAGTTGGGTTTGGGTAAGGATGTCATTTTATGTAAATCTAACCCTAAACCCAAGTGACAATGGTAAGAAAATAGGACAAAACAGTTGAGTAACCAATACGTGACAATGGCACGTAAACAGAAATACGTGACATGTTCACGCAAAAAGGCGGAAAAACGTATCAGTGTCACGGAAAAGACTCACAAAATTACATGACTATAGGTACGTAATTTCTTGGTACTGGATTGTATATATGTAAACTTATTTATTTTTAGAATAATTTTTTTCCTGAAGGGCAAAGCTTTTGTGAAAATCACAAAAAATGCTGGTTGGCAACTTTTCAAAAAAAGACTGGCAGCGATTGAGTTAAAAGATGAAGATATTTTGTAAATTTCCTATTGTAACTATATCAAAAATGTATTCATCATTAGGACATTATTTGGACAACTTTAAAGGTGCAGTGTGTACATTTTAACGGCATCTAGTGGTGAGGTGGTGAATTCCAACCAACGGCTCAGTCCACTGCTCACCCCTCGCTTTTGAAACACATAGAGGAGCTACGGTAGCCACCACCGGACAAACATGTCATCGTCGGAGACAACTTAGTCAAAAAAGTTTGTCCGTTAAGGGCTTCTGTAGAAACATGGCAGCCCAAAATGGCGACTTCCATGTAAGGGGGACCCTCGGTGTATGTAGATAAAAACGTCTCATTCTAAGGTAACAAACACATTATGGTTCTTAATACACCCCTAATAATATAGTTTTGTATATTATTTAGCATTTATGTCAAGAGACCCTTCTAAAAATTACACACTGCACCTTTAAAGGTGATTTTTTTTCAATATTTTGATTTTTTGCACCCTCACATTCTTGATTTTCAAACAGTTGTATCTTGGCCATAATGTCCTATCCTAAAATACATAAATGGAAAGCTTATGTATTAGGCTTTCAGATGATATATAAATCTAAATTTCAGAAAATTGCCCCTTATGACCGGTTTTGTGGTCCAGAGTGACATGTTAAGTGGGTAATGTCAGATTTGTCTGTATTGGTGGTGGACAGGTATGGGTGCCAATCTAACATCAGATTTTCTGCCTCTGCCTTTATTCTTTGTCATTTCCTTCCTGCTGTTTCTGTCCTGTCTCACGTCCACACTCAGAGAAAAGCCCAGACTCAAAATGCCAGAGAGTTTCATAGGAAAAACATCAAGGAGAAAGGCGTCCATCTGAGCGCTCTGTTCTCGGTTGAGGCTGCTTCTCAGCATCAGGTGAATACAGCTTTCCTCAGCACGCTGCTGCGCTGTTTGCCCTGCGACTGACCGATCATTACATGCACCTGCAGTCTTTGTAGATATCATCATATACTAAATAATTAACTCCCTGCACTCCTCGCTTCTCCATAATTGGTTAATATTCTGTCTGCCAGAACAGATGTACAGTATGTCAAATAAGGGCACAGTAGTCCGGTACTTTCCAACAACCTGTCTTATGTTAAAAGTAAACTTGCATAACTCACATCTGTGTGTCTCTTACCCAGAAATAAAAACCATTAGACAGTACTGTTGGAATGAATGTTTTTATTAAGCAAAGTAAAACGTATTCGGAAACTACTGTTGACTTTCACTTGGCTGTCTAGGTTGTGTAAAGGCGCCTGTGCTGCTCAGCTTTTAAATGAATCTCTCAAATAAATCTGGGCTTCCTTATTGCATATAGGGGAAACCAAAAGTCCAGATGTCCACAAAGGATTTAAACACTCACCCACTGTGCATTTATACTAAATGTAATAGCAGTAATATAAAGAGATTATACAGTGGTCTTATAGGTGCTTGGACACTTATGCCACAATTTAAAAGGTGAAGTTCATGATGTTAGCAAATATCGCATCAGGTGGCATCTGCAAACACTTATTTTTAGCCAAAATTTCCCTTTCTGAGTCATTCTGCAATGACTTCTAGCCATCTGTTCTTAAAGGATTAGTCCATTTTCTTAAAAAAATCCGGAGAATTTGCTCACCACCATGTCGTCCGGGGTGTTGGTGTCTTTCTTTGTTCGGTCGAGAGGAAGTTGTGTTTTTTGAGGAAGACATTCCAGGATTTTTCTAATTTTAATGGACTTTAATGGACCCCAACACGTTACACTTAACAGTTTTTTTCAACGGAGTTTCAAAGGACTCTAAACGATCCCAAAGGAGGAATAAGGGATTTATCTAGCAAAACGATTGTCATTTTTGGTAAGAAAAATATGCACTTTTAAACCACAACTTCTCGTATTCCTCCACGTAATTGCGTAGTGACGTAGAAAGGTCACGTGTTACATATATGAAATGCACATTTGCTGACCGTTTTAAACAATAAACTGACACAAAGACATTAATTTGTATCATTCGTCATACAACAACGTCGGAGCGATCCTCTTTGTCCACACTTGTAAACACTGGGGTGTATTTTTTGCATACGTCATCCGTGACCTCTTGACGTGATGACGTATTGCGTGAGGTCGCGCTGGCGCATCACAGGACAATCGTTTCGCTAGATAAGACCCTTACGCCCTTTGGGATCATTTAGAGTCCATTGAAACTTCGTTGAAAAAAACTGTTAAGTGTTGAGTTACGTATTAAGTGTTGGGGTCCATTAAAGTCCATTAAAATGAGAAAAATCCTGGAATGTTTTCCTCAAAAAACATAATTTCTTCTCGACTGAAGAAAGAAAGACATCAACATTTTGGATGACATGGTGGTAAGTAAATTATCTAGATTTTTGGACTAATCCTTTAAGGGCATTTTTAATTGATGTATAAAGTAAATTCCCCTTATGTTCACGCAGGTGTGATTTTACTTGAAAAGTCTGCATCTTTCTTTATGTTGGGAAAGTTAAGTAGTTAATTTTAACTTGTTTGATGTGTTGTTAAGTAATACAATGACATTGATATGTAGAGGTTTCATAACAGTAACATACTGTATGTGTGTGTGTATGGCTGTGAGTGAATGCATACATTCCTTTGGCTTCATGTACGCTTTAGGTTTTGTCATCGTCTGTCATCATAGTGTGGGCATGTTGGTCCTCCTTGTGATTTCTGTGAACCCAACCCTTGGAGCATATTTTTCTTTTGAAAACATTCCTATGAATGAGCAAGTAACATGTCTTCACGGCTAAATTTAAATGTATGTCACAGGTTTCTGGATTTTACACAAACAAGATATCAGAGTTAAACACCAAAATACATTTTTTATAGTGCTCCATTTTTGTTTTGTTTTAATATTAATTTTTGTACATGCTCACTTCCATTAAATTAATTAATAGTAGGGGAGAGTTTTTGCTCCATAAAAACAAACAGAAAGTCTTTTATTTAATGGTTTTTCAAAAGCTCCCACCCAGCTATATGAACATGTTAATGAAGTGATGTTTATCTCTCAGTATTCAGACATTTTTAGATCTGTTGGCATGTTATATGCAGAAGGTCTGATCATTGCGGCATCTCTCTTTGATGGGCCGTCTCTCTTCACATGGTCGGTTTTGTAATGAGATTGTGGCGGTATAGCAAACGTTTGGTTGTAGGCATACATACAGAGAAAGCATTCCTGTCTTCTTTTGCCAGATGTTTGGACATTTGCTCCACCCATCAAACAGTTCAAAGTTACCGTAAACTGTAAGAAACATCTGATTATTTACTAACAACACTCGTTTTATGGGTTGTGTTCCAAAATATTCTGCGCTGGCTTTGTAGGCAGTATTTTAAGACATCACAGTCATGTTCCTGCTGATGTCAACAAACCTTTTTGTTGTTGCTTAAAATATCTATAATGTATACATGTGCTAAAAGTTTTCTAAGAATAACCTTTCAGTCTGTTTCCTTCTCACCTTTTTATAGTATGATAGACATTTTTCCACTACACCTAACCCTAACACACCTTTATTACAACAAAAAGGTTTTGTGAATGTTACATGCATGATATCTGTCTCATTTTCTTTCTTCCTCTTTCTTTTCCTGCTCTTCCATTAACTGATAGTGTACAGTAGGAAAAGTGCCTCTGGGTGCCAGGTCAGATACCCTGGTCGCTTTGTATGCAAATGATCATAGACCCAAGACAAGTGACTCGGACACTTCGGTAAGCCATTAGACAGCTGTTTAGTGATCTGGTCCATTAGAAAAAAATATAAATACATCTAGCACAAAGGTGGATACATATAGGAAATGCATGTGGTCTATTGGTTGTATTCACTGAATCATATACTCTACATATGTATGTGTGTGTGTGTGTGTGCATGCGTGCGTGCATATGTATGTATGTATGTATGTATATATATATATATATATATATATATATATATATATATATATATATATATATATATATATATATATATATATACATGCATACATACATACATACATACAAAAACACATATATACATACATAAATATCTTGGTTCCAAAACGCGATAAACGGCATTTAAACAAAATCAGTATTGTATCTGGTCAGTATTAAAAAAGTTAATTCTTAATTTTACGTTTAACCTGATATTCGTCATGTTATTCTGTCATCTTTTCTAGCTTTTTCCCAAAACGCGATAAACGCCACTCCTCCAGCGCACCATTCCACGCATTGTAAACAACAATGGCGGTACGTTGAATACACACGAAATTCTAGTTTTCCTCATCTACTTTGTACTTAGTGATCAACAAACAAACAAAAACAAAATAATTCTTTTTGTTGGCATTGATTAATCTGTGGTGGTTTTTTTCAAAAAATGGGGAAGAAACGTAACGGGAAAATGCCGGCTGTTGCTTGTTCTTCCGACAGCATCAAGCTTCTGTCATGCTAACACATTGACCCCAGGGGATCTTATAAAAAACTTTACATTACTTTACTTGAAGTCAACGAAATTCGAGCAGGACCAAAGCATTTTACAGCTGATCACTGTCAAAAAAGTACAGCGACAACATTCCCAGTATATGAGCAGCAATGACAGTGTTCTTAATATGACAAAGTGTTTTGATTAATGCCATTAATGTTTTTTCATCAGCGTATACCACTAGTCAACTAAATGAAATATAACATGGCAAAGATAAATGCACATTTGTATATTGATTCGGAAGATTTATAGCATTTAAAAAAAATTATGCATTTTGCGGAAAAAAAGAATCCGTTTTTATAATAAATCTTTTAAAAATTAAATTATGGATTTGAAATTTTAATGTTATTATAACCAAAGATGCTACGTGAAAGTTTGTAACAGAAAATAGTGTTTTTTATCTTGTCATATCTTTTATCTTATAGAAAACACGTTTTTACCGAAATTAGTCAAATGGATTTATTGCGTTTTGGAACCAAACTCTTTATATATACTCAAGTTGTGGTATAGTCACTAAAACATTTTATTTATTTATTCGAATTCATGGACACAATTTTCTGCTTTTTTCGTGTCATTGAGCACGAATGTCTTTTTTAGTGTCACTCAGCACAAATTTCTATAAATAGTTTTTCGTGTCAGTAGCACGGCGTTCTTTTTCTTGTCATTTTATTTATTGTCTATATTCTTATTTTTTTATTATTTTTTACCATTGTTGCCTGGGGCTGGGTTTTGAAAGACTTTCTGTTACATTTCAAACATCCTAACCCAAACCCCAGCTCTAACCTCAAACGCAAGTGAAAATAGTTAAAAAATCGGAAGAAGAACATCTAGAAACCAGTACATAAAATTACATCCTAACCCAAACCCCAAATCTAACCCCAAGCAAAAATAGTTTAAAAATAGAAAAAAAGGAAAAAGCAATAAATAAAATGACAAAAAAAAAAACGTCGTGCTCGGGGCATGAAAGGCTATTTATGGAAGTGCGTGCTGAGTGGCACATGGCATTTGTGTTCAGAGACATGAAAAAGGCGGAAAATCTTATCATGTACACGAATGAATGAATCAAATGTTTTGTGACTATACCACAAAATGCCTTGAAGTAGGGTTGAGATATATATAAGGGGTTATGCCATACTTCTCTTTTCATATAATTACAGTAATATTACATTTATTTTATGCCAAAACAGGCATGATTTCGTTTTTCGTGATCATTTTCCACCCCTATAAAGGCAAAGCGCAGATTTACTACACATTTCCTCAATATTGAGTTAAGGCTTGAAATGGCTATTGTAACATCTGTTATGTATTGTGACAAATTCTCCTTGTTCAATTTTGTCACATTTCAGAGAAACGAGTTTGAAAATGTTTGACTGGCTGGTGTCATTTTTCTCAGTTTCAGTGTTTGCATAGTTACTGCACTTTGCTTTTGTGAGGTATTATAGCCCTCTTAAGTTTAAGAGGACACATGCCGGACACACATTATTCAAACTTGAATAACTTTTCTTCTATTTATGTTTTGAGGTCATTAATCCCAAAATGAGGACAACTTTGTGAGTTTTGGTAGAAGATCTGAAAGAATCTGCATTTGACTGTCACTTCCATCTTTTGTTTCTCACGTTTCTATGTTTTCACAACTTTTTCAGCAGGACCACCACTGTATTGACCCAGTCAATGTGAATATTATTCTCAGGGTTTGACCTGCACATGCACAGGCCGAGCAAGCTGGATCCACCATTACTCTTTCACTCCCACAGCATGCTTCAGTCTTACCAAAATTTCTCTTTCTTTCCCAGCCGTCCTTCAGGAGGGAGTTTCCTCAGAGTTTTGGCGATGTGTGTCACGCCTGCAGTAAACGTGTGTTTGCGGTGGAGAGACTGAGTGCGGAGGGTTTTCACTTTCACAGAGAATGCTTTCGCTGTGATACCTGCAGAGCTCCGCTGTGCCAAGGTGGACATTCATTTGACTCTGAAAAAGGTAATCTACAAGTCACCTGTAACCCGTAATGTGTCTTATTAAGGGTTAATTGACTTCCCTGACAGGGCTTATCCTAGTCCCAGTCTTAAATGCATTTTGAACTCTATTTAAAAACACTTTGTACTGATATATCTTAACATATATCAGTGCCATTGTTTTGTATCAAGATGCTCACCAGTATTGTTTTTGTTACGTTTGTTTGTAAAAATTACTTAAATGTCCTAATATAACTATAAGGCCTAGTCCTGGATAAAACTAAACCCTGTCCATGATACTGCTCTTTAAAGGGAGATAGTTCACACAAAAATGAAAACAAGTCTAGTTTTTAGTCACTTAAATTTGATATTTTTGGTCTAAAAACTAGACTTATTTTCTTGGGTCGTTTTGCTCATCAACAAAAAGCATCTTAATTTAACAATTGTTAGATATTTCTACTGAAAGCAAGACAAAAATACTAAGATTTTTTTTCTTAAAAATAATTTTTTGCAGTGTGCTTAGTGTTTTAGTCTTGTTTTTTAGTACAATTGTCAAACAATTCTCAAATCAACATGCATTTTCTTGATGAGCAAAATGACCTAAGAAAATAAGTTTAGTTTTTAGACAAAAAATATTATTTAAGTGAATTTGTGCTTAAAACAAGCAAAAACAATCTAAGAAAGACATTTTTTATTTGATTTTTCTTAAATTAAGTGTTAAAACAAAAAGTTTTTTACCCCATTGTGAGATTTTTTTGCTTGTTTTAAGCACAGATTCACTATTTTTTTTTTTTTTTTCAAAAAACTAGGTTTCTTATTGGTCATTTTGCTCATCAAGAAAATTAGATAATGATAAAGACTGAATCCTCTCGGCACACATTCATCAAATACTTTTTCTTTAAATTGGCTTAATTTTGGTATCCGGCTATTCAGAAATACCCATTTGTTGGCAGAATCTGTTAAACGCAACACTGGTTTTTCAGCAAAGTCCTTCATGTGCACGGAAGACGCCACGCACTGCAAAAATGACTTTCTTACTTAGATATTTTTACTGAAAACAAGACAAAAATACTAAAAATTCTTAAATTAGGATGTATTTCTTAATGAGCAAAATGACCTAGGAAAATAAAAAATGAATAAAATTAAGTGAATTTTTGCTTAAACAAGCAAAAAAATCTGCCAATGGAATGAGAAAAATTTTCAAAGTGTTTATGAAAAAAGTTAACTTATTTTAAGAAATTTTTCGTATTCCATTGGCAGATTTTTTTTACTTGTTTTAAGCACTAATTTACTTTTACTAGTTTATATTTTTTGTCTAAAAACTAGACTTATTTTCCTAGATCATTTTGCTCATCAAGAAAATACTGAAAACAAGACAAAAATACTAAGTAAGAAAGTTATTTTTTGCAGTGTGCGTACGCAAATTTTAATCGTCCAGCTGCAAGAGTTTTTACCCGGTTAAAGGAAGTTTACTGATTTTATTAGGATATTGACAAAATTTTTCAGCCTTTTACTTTTATACAGAAAGGACAGTGATGAGTGACTGAAGACTTTTACTTAGAGGGTTTTGCAGTGAAATAAATTTGTTAAATACCATGAAATTAGTAAAGTGACATTTCAATAACCTTTCATTGCCATAAAAGGCAGTGGCGGCTCGTGATTGCTCATCCGAGGGCAGGGGTGCTGTAAAGGGGGGGGTAAACAATGACAATTCTCGGGGCCCACGAGTAAGAGGGGGCCCAGAGAAGCCCCCAAAATTGTGGTGCTAAAAAAATGTAATAGTAAAAATTATTAACTTTAAATTATTCTATTTGCTGTTTCCTGGTATCAAACTTTTTTATTTGTTTAGGAAACACAAATGTCCGTGGGCCCCTTTCCCCCCTCTCAATTATCATAAAATGGTTCGGTCCTCCCAAATTGTATAATCCAGGCACCTTTGTACATGAGGCCCCAAGTCTCTACGGTAGCATTTTTCGACAAGTAAGCACGTTTCGATAGAGCAGGGTGCAGCTACTGTACAAACTACTATCAGCTGTTTGTGAGGTTTCAGTGCATCTCTTGAAGATGATATGGAGTTGTAATACTTTCACATTGTCTAATTCAGACCGAATCAGCAAAACTCAATTTAAACAGCGCAAAATGACTGCCTGTTATAGATACGTTATAGATAGAAATGATTATATTTCTGTTTTTATTCACACAATATATATTTAAACTAGTTTGAATGAAAATTCGTGTAGTTTTAGAAAAAGTCGGGGAGCAGCAAGGCTTTATGATTTATTTAGACAAAGTTATTGACTGTGCAAATTTCAAAACGGTCAAAATGACGCCTTGTTCGTTCTAGTGTTAAAGATAATTACCACACTGCAAAAAATGATTTTCAAGAAAAAAAATCTTAGTATTTTTGTCTTGTTTTCAGTAAAAATATTTAAAATTTCTTAAATAAAGATGCTTTTTCTTGATGAGCAAAACGACCCAAGAAAAAAGTCTAGTTTTTAGACCAAAAATATAAAATTTTATTGATTTTGTGCATAAAACAAGCAAAAAATTCTGCCAATGGTGTAAGCAAAAAAATCTTAAACACTAAATTCAAGAAAAATTCAAGAAAAATTTGCTTACCCCATTGGCAGATTTTTTTGCTTGTTTTATGCACAAAATCACTTAAATGTAATATTTAAGTCTTAATTTAAAGTTTTTGGATATTTTTACTGAAAACAAGAAAAGAATGCTAGGAATTTTTTTTCTTGAAAATCATTTTTTGCAATGCGTAAGTTTAAATGTTGCGGTGAAAATGACTGCTGATGCCCATTCTAGTGTTAAAAGTCCATGATAAGGGAACTCAATTTTCTCCCCATGTTAGGTCAAGAAAACGCTGGAAAAAAATAACAATACACAGTTTTAGTTAAACGTTCAACACTGCAAAAAAAAAGACTTTCTTACTTAGTATTTTTGTCTTGTTTTCAGTAGAAATATCAAAAAATTCTTAAATTTAGGTGCTTTTTCTTGATGAGCAAAATGACCTAAGTAGATAAGTCTAGTTTTTAAGACAAATTAATATACAATTCAAGTGAAATTGTCCTTAAAACAAGCAAAATGATCTGCCAATGGGGTAAACACTTAATTCAAGTAAAATTTTCTCACCCCATTGGTAGTCAAAATACCATAAAAGCGCATGATTTTATGTAAATTAATATGAAAAAAGTCTCAGCTGTGTTGGGGGCCCTGTCAAGATTCTTTTCATGGGGCCCAAGATCCTTAGCAGCGCCCCTGTCCGAGGGGCGCTAATTTAAAATAAGTGTTCGAAATGTCGTGTTGCTTACCTTTTTAAAATATGTGTTTGTTGCGCCATGTGAACCATGTGCATCACGTGTTTTGTCAAAATAAGTGCCTGCTGCACACGCGTCAAAACCGTTTATGATAAAAGAGACAATCACGCTTACAAAATACAAGCAAGACACTCCCTTAACAGTAAACTCTGATTACGCATGAGATTATGCGAGTATCTGACACGATGCACATAGGATCACTCGACGCGCAGAAAAAACATACATGTTGTGACGAACTTCGCATCGAGCGCCCTCGAAAAAAGAAGTCACCGGCCGCCACTGATAAAAGTGAAATTACTGAACCTAAACATAAGAGCCTGATAAAAATGCATTAACATTTTCTCATCTTTTTCTCACTTAGGAAAGTTGTATTGCAAACTCCACTTTGCTCAGCGGAAGTCCTTGGTGAAAAACGGCAGAACACAGAACCTACATACAGTAATAACACAATTTATTTCTCTTATAAATATAAAATGGCTGTTTGCAAACGGATGTCTTACATCCTCTCTGCTTATTTTCCCCAGACGAATGATGACAGAGTTCACGAGAGCTCCAGCTGGAGTCCAGTAGTGAACGAGAATCATATCCAGAGCGAGTCTCCAGGTATTTTATCCTTGTTGCTGAAGAAAGGTCTGCGCTGGCCGCTGCACGTTACTCAGACTGTGTGTTCTGCACCTCGCCGTGCGTTTAACTGGACGCATGATAAACTGTGTGTGGCGGGGGTGCACTTAAGGGACAATGCAGAGGATTACGCTTTCCTCTATGAGCTGCTCAGCGTGAGCCTGCCACTGCTCGGGGTGTTGCATGAACTGGTGATCCAAACGTACGGAGAGGCCGAACCTCTCAATCTGCTCCCCTTACAACACTGGCTGGAGCAGCACTTGGGCCAGTGGGTGTTAATGTAAGAGAAACTCAAGCCTTTTAAAGGGTTAACATGGAAACAGCAATGCTCTTGGCATTCAATGCCAAATATACGGGGCTGGAACTAATTGTACCTATTTACATACCTTAAAAAGGGAACGTAGCACAACTGTTAAACTTTTAATGAACCAAAAGGTTTGAGCTTGTCGACACATCAATTTTCATATCCTGCTTTTGTCAGAGAGTGAAACAACTTGGTTTAGAGAAGTGGTCCTCAAACTTTAATATAACTCACAAACCCCCCCCCCCCCCAAAGATAAACTTTTTACATATTAAATGATACACTGCAAAAAAATGATTTTCAACAAAAAAATCTTAGTATTTTTGTCTTTTTTGTAAAAGTATCAAAAAAATCTTAAATTAAGATGCTTTTTTCTGGATAAGCAAAACAAACCAAGAAAATAAATAGTTTTAAGACCAAAGAGATCAAGTTTGGGTGATTTTGTGCATAGAACAAGCAGAAAGGATCTGCCAATGAGGTAGGCAAAAAAATCTTGAACATTTTTTTTAAACACTAAATTCAAGAAAAATTTGCTTGCGCCATTGGCAGATTTTTTTGCTTGTTTTATTCACAAAATCACTTAGATGTGAAATTTTTGGTCAAAAATCTAGACTTGTTTTCTTGGGTCGTTTTGCTCGTCAGGAAAAGGCATCTTGATTTGGGAATTGATTGATATTTTTACTGAAAACAAGACAAAAATACTAAGAATGTAGTGTATTGCAGTGTACATTGTAGTGTTGTTGGTTATACACTGCAAAAAATGACTTTCGGGGAAAAGGATTCTTGGTATTTTTGTAATGTTTTCAGTAAAAATATAAAAAAATGTTAAATGGATGCTTTTTCTTGATGAGCAAAACGCCCCAAGAAAATAAGTCTAGTTTTTAGACCAAAAATATCAAATTTAAGTGATTTTATGCATAAAACATGCAAAAAAAATCTGCCAATGGGGTAAGCAAAAAAACCTTGAACATTTTTCTTAAACACTAAATTCAAGAAAAATTCAAGAAAAATTTGCTTACCCCATTAGCAGATTTTTTGCTTTTTTTATTCACCAATTTTTTTTATATTTTTACTGAAAACAAGACAAAAATACTAGGATTTGTTTTCTTGAAAATATTTTTTTTTGCAGTGTACAGTGTAGTGTTGTTGGTTATACACTGCAAAAAATGACTTTCGGGAAAAAAATTCTTAGATTTTTTTTGTATTGTTTTCAGTAAAAATATCTAAAAATTCTTAAATTAAGTTGCTTTTTCTTGATGAGCAAAACGTCCCAAGAAAATAAGTCAAGTTTTTAGACCAAAAATATCAAATTTAAGTGATTTTGTGCATAAAACAAGCAAAAAATCTACCAATGGGGTAAGCAAAAAAATCTTGAACATTTTTCTTAAACACTAAATTCAAGAAAAATTTCCTTGCCCCATTGGCAGATTTTTTTGCTTGTTTTATGGCCAAAATTTTTGATATTTTTACTGAAAGCAAGACAAAAATACTAAGATTTTTTTTTTCTTGAAAATATTTTTTTGCAGTGTAAGCCTTATTTTTCTGAGGCTTTGATGATAAATTATTGTATTTAATAAAATGTCATAAAACCAGGCCTCCCCATCTCGCGCCCCACAGTTTGAGCACCACTGTACAAACGACTGAAGCCTTTCTCAGGTTGCAAAGGTTTAGGTTTGATAAATGGCTAACATGGAGTGAACTTTGAGCACTTTAATGACTGATCTGCCTTCATATGCACATGACGACGTTCTGAAGAGATGTTCTAATACTGCAAGTTTACTAAACCTGACTGATCAAGCTGAAAACGCGACTCGTCTACTTTGTTAATCTTTCACGTCGATGGAAGTAAACGTTCTTCTTTAATGTTTACACTTATGCAAATCATACAGCTGTCAAAGGAATGTTCAAAACAAGCACTACGGAATGTAATGTGTGGAAAACCAGCCATAGTTAAAGGAACAGTTCGCCCCAAAATGAAAATTAGCCTTTCTTCTATCAGCCAAACACAGAGGTGTATTGAATGGTGTCCTGACTCTTTTCAGCTTTGTAGTGGCATTGGATAGTGCTCCATGTTTTAAAGCTCCAAAAAGTGCATCCGACATTAATCCATACATTTATCACACTAAAGCCTGGGATACACAGCACGTTTTTTGGCTGTCCATTGTGAAACAATCGTCACAATTTCTGTAATTGTAGCTCTTCATCGGTGGTCCTATTTCGTACAGTGAGAGAGGTGTAAAGACGGCCGTTTTCCCGGTCTTGCATCCAAAGATAGCCTACGATAGTTTTCTGACAGTGTCAGAAATTCAGCATGATCAACCCTTAGGGCCCCATTTTAACGAATGGGCATGTCCGAATCCACTTTTGTTAATTTAACGACGGGAAAATGGTTTGTGCGCCGAACGCATGGTTGAAAAGGGTTGGTCCTATTTTTTTAATGATTAATGGGAGTATTTTGGGCGTAACGTGCAATAAACCAGTGAGAGTCTCAGCTCTCATCCCCTTTAAAAGCCTGTTGCGCTGGCGCTATGTCTAATCCCTATTTAGATGACGGACTTTGTAAACTGAAAAACTAAGCGGAGGAAGAAGATTCCCAGTTTAAGATTAATGTTAAATAATTGTGTTGTTTTCACTTGTATTGAAATTGTTGTTTTTTATTAAAACCTTTAAAACGCGTTTTCTTTTAGTCATGGAAGTAAAAATGCAGGCTTTTAATTGCTTTAAATGTATGGCTATCCAATATTATTTACAAGTATGTAAGAAAAGGTTTTTACTCTAAAAATACTTTATTTGTAACAAACAGGAGATAAAGAATTTACAAACGGCTCTCCGCGTGTTTTGGAACTTGGACAGCGTTTTTTAAGCAAAGAGTTTTTTTAAGCATTACTTAAAAATGTTTCTCATCTCACCATATCCACAGGTACAGAGTCATCATATACAATAAATCCGTGAGGTAGCATTAAAAAAAAACATTTAAAAACAGATGCATTTGTTTAAAGCAAAGCATTTATTTACTTACCAGGCTGCAGGTGAAGCAGCTCTTTGCGCCTTCTAACGTCTCATAATTGGTCCTCATTTATGTCCAAGAGACTCAATAATAATGTTTTACATTCAATCCTTTAATCTTTCATATTTAAAAGCGTTTTTGTGCTGCTGCACATCACATTCATGTACTATGTGATAAGCAAACCCGCGTTGTCGTCCTGTTTATAGGCGCGTATTACTAATGCGCTCTTTAAATAACAAAAAACATATTGCGCCATTGACTTAAGACTTTAGACCTGGTTCTTGTTGGTCAATGGCATAGTCTATTTAAGTTGCCTCAAAATAGCAACGCGCCAACTACGCTCAACAACGCGCTGCTACGTATTGCATACTGGTACTTGTTTACCACTAGCGCATACTGGTGACGTTGCGCTAACGTGTGACGCAGCCATCGAAGCGTCCATGTCATTATCCTACAGTCTACATTCTTGTTGTATCCAAGTTTAAACGATCCATGTCGCACAGTCTGATAAGGTAAAGATCTTATACAGGAGTGCAAAAATCCTGCAGTGTATTCCGGGCTTAAGGCCTCGTTTCACAGACAAGGCTTAGCTAAAGCCAGGACTAGGCCTTAGTTAAATCTTTTATAAACATCCCTTAGAAAAAGACATTACTGATGTCTACCTTGAGACACATGAATGGCACAGGAATTTTTTAAGATCTGTCAGTGCAAGTTATTTTCAGTTGAAACAGCTCAAACATGCTTTAGTCTAGGACTAGCCTTAAGCCCTGTCTGTGACACTGGGGGTATAGGTCTTCTGAAGTGAAGCGATGGGTTTTTGTAACGTTGGGTCAGAGGTCAACCTTCTGCATGACCTTAACTCTCTCATGAACACACGTACGACCATTGTTTATAAAGTTTGAAATACGTTTCGTTAGAAAAACCCATCAGTTCACCTCGCACTGTAATGCTGCATTCACACCAGCCGCGGTAGAGGCGTCAAGAGCGAGTGATTTCAACATTAAGTCAATGTGAAGACGCGTTGACGGACGTCTGGAGGTCTCACGGCACGAATGAGGCGTTTAGCGCGAATTGAGTTGAAAAAATTTAACTTTGGCCAATCAGGAGCTTGCTCTAGTAGTGACGTGATTACAGGAAGCGAGCGGAGTCGCAGAAGCCTATGGAAGGCCCTCCCATGACGCGAATTTACACGTGAATGTCTCGATGACTAGAATTTCACGTGCGGCTTTCACACGCGAATGAAGCGAGTAAACTCAAAATGTTCAAGCGGCAAACTAGACACGGTAGACGTGATTTTAATGTCTCAAACGCGGCTGGTGTGAACCCACGGTAAAAAGTGAAAGTTGGATCCACTGATTCTTTAAAAATGTACGTTTTTTAAATGAAATTTTCACCTAAAGTATTTTTTGGGTGTTGCCATTTAAAGTAATTTTTTAAGTTGATCCAACTTTTTACTTTTTACAATGCATAAGACATTGATTAATTGTATGGATTAATTTATGATGCATGAATGTGCTTTCTAGAGCTTTCAAAATGGGGCACTATCCAATTCCATTATAAGGCTTGAAAGAGTCAGGAAATTATTGAATATAACTCTGACTGTGTTTGGCAAAAAGATGAAAGTCATTTTTACCTACGATGGCTTAAGGGTGAGTTAATAGGGGATTATTCTTATTTTGGGGTCAAGCATTCCTTTAAACAAGCGTTTAAATACAAGCATTTTGTTGCACTGTAAGAAAGTGCAAGGCACAGAAACGACGCTTACAGAACTTGCAGTCTTGCATATGCATATTCTTTCATTTTAGTCACTGGATCATAATCGCAGTGATATTTACTACCTATAGACTCAAAGAAAAAAAAATGTATGCTGTTCACTTTATTTAAACAATTCATTTTGATTTAACACGATTGATGCAGTTTCAAACATAGTTACATCATTATAAACTGAATTGAGATTGTAACTTTTGGCTTGACTTGATGTTTTAATTTTGAAAAATTTGCTCCTCATCCAGTTTACTTATTTATAAACATGTTAATTCAGCTTTGTTTTTTCATATTCAGGCAGGAGATTTTCAGTTCCCAGCATGCTTTGCATGGGACTCAATGAGAGCAAATGAAGAGTTTTGTTGCAAAACGAGATAAATCCATTTTTTAACATTTTTGTCAAAACATGTTTATTATTATGTTATCATGTTTATTTTGTTTTATGGTGCTACTTAGCTGTATTTTCTAAGTTATGAAGGTTTAAATCAAAACAAACCAACTGCAGTTGCATTGATATTAATTGGAATGCACAACCAAAAAATGAGATTTCTGAACAATAAAAAAACGGTGATTATCTCGTTTTGCAACGAAACTCTTCAAATATAGAAATTAAGTACTATTTTATGCATTTTTAATCAAGTCAGTGTTCATTGTTTAAAACAGTTATCAAAAAGTGAATTAAACAAATTGTTTTTATTTGAATTCAGTCATGTTGTGTCTACATGAAGTATTTGTTTTTTTTTTCATGCTAAGTAAACGTTATTCAGTCATGTACTGTAAGTAGAGCTTACATGTTAATTTCATGTTGAGAAAGCGCGAGTCAATCATATGAAACCGCTGTCCATGATTGAATCATGTTCAAGCCAAAGAGCTAATTTTTTAAGTGTATGTTGCCTGAGGGAAGCATAATGCTGTACTTTTTACTATTTACAGTAACACATTTAAGTGCAAATATATTGCACTGATTATTCCAGTTAGAATTTACTGAAAGTGTTAATAATACATGTCATGCAATATCGCTTTTACCTTGACAGTTTTGTACTAAACATACTTTTAAATGACACTGGAAGGCATCCTGTTGGAATTGTAGTGGTATGAATGATGATTGCACATTAACCCTTTTGCATGCTTTTCTTGCATATGCACCTTTAGTAATTTGTAGTAAGATCTGTACATTTATATCTCTTATTTTCTGATTCACTTGTAGTTGTTTTCGACCTCTCCACTGTGTCTTCTGATTCTGATTCATGCTGATCGTAAGGTGATCACTTGCACGATGTAGTCGTAGCTTTCTTTATCCTCTTTCGTGCCTTCGCATAGCCACGTGTGAACTTTAAAGTGTTTTATTGCTGTGGAAACGCACGGTGCATGGCACTAACCGCCCGCCTGCCTCTGATTCTCCTATCTTGACATGTTTAGCTTTTCTGTCTTCTTTTTCTCATTCGATTAATTTCTTTCTGTTTCAGCAGTGGCTTACTTTTCACAATTCCACACGAAGGCGCGCTTGTGCCTTTATGAAAAACCCGAGGTCATTTGTTCTCATGATGACCTTTAGTTAAAGTAGCACCTTTTATTAGACATGTTGTAAAGAGTTTCATGCTGTGTATGTTTAAACTGATTTTTTGTGCTTTATTTATGTCAAGCCATATTAGTACAATAAACAAATGTAAAGATTACAGTTCTTACCATTGTCACAGATTTGCATATGATTTACATTCAGTAGCTGATATTTGAAGCGTGCATAGACGTTAAGCAGTGTATGCTTTATGATAACATTCACTTACTGGGAGTTTGGGTCCTGGATGGCTATTGGTCAATAGAAAGGATAGCTATAACTGCTATAACACCCAAAGCTGATCAGTATTTCTGGTAAATAATAACCTGTTGCTGTTTTGGATTATCGCTGTGTCCAAAAAAATTCTTGAATAGCAGACAAAATTATGATAAGTATGCTTGAGTACCCTTTCCAAGCTCCCAAATGTATGTACTTCCCATCAAAAAAGAGTACATACTTTTAGTGCATAAGTATGTGAATTGAGATGCAGCATCTTTCAAACAGAGGGGTGTAGTTAACATTAAAAAATTAATTAAAAATTGCATTTGTGTCCTTATTTATGTGTTTTATGAACACAATAAAGCACTCAAGATGTTTTACATTTCTACAGTATCATTGTAAAACACTATTTAGTACACTGTAAAAATATGTAATTTTATAGGCCATTTTACGTTTACTACATTTCTCAGTTTTTTATTATACACTGAAAGTCTGTTGTTTTACAAATATTTTCTGTAATTGAATGTTTTACCATTAAAATTACAGAAAAATATCGTAATGTAAGATTACATAAATGTACAGTTTTTTAAACAGACTATTCAATTTTTTTTTATTATTTTGTTTAAAATAAACTTGGTCAGGTGGAACCACGGATTGAACCACCAACCTTCCAGTTTGTAGACAACCTACAAGAACCACTGAGCCTCATAAACTGTAAAAGATTCCTGTAGAAATTACAGTATTACTGCACTGCAAAAAATGATGTGTTGGTTTTTTGTACATTGTGTGTGTCATGCCATTTAGGGCGTTGTTTCGTGTTAAAATAAATGGAGGGGACAGCACAAGTTGTGTTAAAAACAGTGACGGGAGTAACGGGTTACAAAGTAATTCCGTTGCTGTGGTTCCACTACTTTTGGCGGTAATGAACCTGTAACAAAGTATTTTTTTAAATCAAGTAACGTAGTTACAATTACTGAAATTTAAATGAGTTGGTTACTCACGTTCCTCTTTTGTGTGATAAATGAACACTTGAATTAAATGTGTTGTCCCTATACTAACACACCTTCTGTGGTATTATTTATTGTGCCGCTCACCACAGTCCTGCGATGTTAAATCAGAAATGTCTTGTCTGCAAGTGTTTATTTGTCACAAAGTAGAGTAACGCGAATAACCAACTTTAACCAACAAATGCTTCGTTACAGGTTCGTTGCTGCTACAAGTGGTGGAGTTGCGGTGGCGGGATTGCTTTGTGGCCCGTTGCTCCCGTCGCTGTTTTTGGCACAGCTTGTGTTGTCCCTTTTATTTATTTTGGCATGAAGGAGCGCCTTGGATGGCATGACACACACAATGTGTAGAGGTTTAGCACATCATTTTTCGCAGTGTGGGTATTACTGGCAGCTAGCTGCCAGTAACTTACTGTAGATTTTACATTTATTTTATTTACTGGCAACAGTTTGTTCAAAGTTAAATGGACATTAAACATTTTCAGTCTTTATGTTCTACAGTAAGTTTCTGGCAACAGGCTGCATAATTACAGCAATTTTTTTTACAGTATAACTGATAAAAGCTGTAAATTTACAGGGATTTACCATTCAAAGATGTTATTATGTTTTTTTACATTCATGATTTGTTTTTTACAGTTTAAAGGATGTTTCTTAATGGTAATATTCTGTACTTTAATTAATTTTGACTGTAAAATCATCGCTGTATTTTTACAGTTTATTGCACTTAATTTTGAAAATAATTTTTTTTCCGTAATTTGACAGAATTTGTCTGGAAACTCTGCTGCCAGACTTTTCACCGTTTTTTTTACAGATTTTTTTTTTTGTATTATGTATTATGTGTAGTGTATTATGAAACTACGGTACATAAAACACAGTATGTTCTGCAATCTGAAATCTAGCTTCTGGTGAATCTCAACTTTAGCATTCTTTCCATTACTAGATTCAAGTGGGTGAGAAAGAAATGTGCTTTCAAGATCCTTTAAGTGCTGATAAGTGTTCACAGTAACCCTGGATGAGATTGTCCTTCCAGCCGGACATTAGGAAGATAAGGAGATTTTGTGGTAAAGTCAGAGACTATATGCTACAGTAAATCACACAAACTTTGACGTGTGCTTGATAGTGATTCAGAAAATGTGTGGTCTTTATCACAGCACATTATTATAATGGATAGCTACAGTGTTGTTGTTTGTGTGGATACGGTTTAAATGTTTTTAAAAGGCAGATAAAAAATAAGTGTAGTGTGTTGTGTTATGGATTTGATGAATCTGAAAGCTGTGTTTTTAAATAAATGTGAAACAGCCCTCCACATTGAAAACCAACCATAGTCACTGATCATGAGTTTGTGCATCTGTATCAAAAACTTTAGGTGAATGTTAATGCAATGTAGCAGAAGGCCTTTCAAGTTTTTAGGTTATCTTTAAGTTTTTCATATTTTATATTTTTTGTCCTCATTAGACAGTAACAATTCATGTTTATGGTTATACAAATGTTGGTTTATATACAATATATGATACACAATACCTGGTTAAACTATTTTTTGCGGGGTATAATACTGTATATAATAATGTACTGCAAAACAGAGAAATATTGTCATTTATACTGCACACGTGCTTCTGAGAGATGTACAGGCGAGCGAAAATACGGCCCAGTGCTGCCCCCATCTGTCTGAATGAGAACAAAGCAGTGCATCTACGGTATCGGCAGCACACATCTGGATGCCTTATGAGGGACCTCAATCGTGAGGTAATTACACTACTATTACACCAAAGTATGCTTTTCTAACGGTTGCAATCTATTTTTACCCCACATAAATAGCAGTTTACGATTACACCTGTTGCACATATGGCTGTTTAGTAAAGTACAGTGCTTTCCAAACTTGGACGGTGGATTTTATTACAATAGATTCGTGAACTATGTAGCTTCTGTTACATACTTCGATGTGGCATATGTAAATAATATGCAGTGTTATTGATTTACAATATATTTGACTAATACAACAGGCTTGTTCGACTTCATGTGTCTCCTCAAGAACCGAGAGGCAGATAGCATCAAAATCCCGCGAGAGCGATTCGAAAATCATGCAGTGGAGAGTGCTATCGAAATGCTCTCGCGGTACTTTGATGTCATCCACCTGTCGTTGCGGCGCCACAAGCAGCAACAGCAGCAGTGCTGATCTCCGACACCTTTCACAACCCCCTTCAAGCACAATCAGTATGTGTTTAAGGGGGTCAAATAATACGATTATGATGTTTTCTTTTTATATAGTGGGTTATTAGCTGTTTGTGCATGTATAAGAAGATCTGCATAGTTACAAAGTTCCGTCTCAATTATGAAGAGATGTCGAATCCTGCCTAAACGTCTGAATCTGAAATGCCCCAAGGCATTTCCAACTCTACGTATTCACAGCCTGTAAGTGTGTTTTATTTTAAGTTTTTGATGTTGACTCTAAAAAACTACAGCTCACAGAATCTATGTTAGTTTGTCACACATAAGAAGATTAACATAAAGGGGGGACAACGGTTTTTACCCTTATTGTGGGAGTTACAAGTGTTTTGTTTTACTGTAAAGAGTAACTAAAGCCCTGTTCAGAGCCTGACTCCACCCACTGGCAATATTTGAAAAAATGCAAGAAAATTGGGCAGACCCTAACGGAGATAGTGGGGACGAACTGAGCTCGTACCAAGCATAGATATATATAAAGGCTAGTGTTACGGCGGTGTCGTCATTACCTGGCGGCCATCTTACCACAGGCAACTCGTAGCATGGTGCAGGTACTTTTAAATGACCATAACTTGCTCAATTTTCTACCAATTTTCAAACGGGTTGGTTTCTTACAAAGGTTATTAACGTGGCTATAATGCTGGATGCTTTAACATGTTTCATGATTTTTTTAGTATAGGTATGCAGTGTCATAGGTACATCTTTTACGTTTATAACAAACCAAACCGTTTGTAAATCGGTAAAAAATGAAGCAAGTTATGGTCATTTAAAAGTACCTTTACCATTAAAACTCAATGCTATGAGTGAGCGAGCTGCCTGTGGTAAGATGGCCGCCAAATGCGGACGTTCCACTCAATTGGCCAGCAGCACGGGCGATTTATACATATCTATGGTACCAAGGGTGTGGTGCGGGTGTGGTCATAAGTCTTGAAAATGGAAGCTGCTGGCTCGTTGACTGCCCCTGGTGGCTGGCTGCAGTACAAGTCATAAACTCCACCCTCTACATTCAAACGAATGGGAATCTGCTCTTAAAAAAATACACTTCCAATAAAAGTTTCCGAAACATAGTTTTGGTCCTTTCAGGTAGTTGATATCACACTGATATATGTTTAATTTGTTCTTTTTTGTTATACGTTTTATTTTAGCTAGTAATTTGATGCTTTAGAAACGGGGCGTGTTGTTATGATTGGCGTGGTTTGAGCGTTTGGGCGGAAGTTTGATACCGCGGCTCCGCCTCTGGCTCCACAGGTGATTTCTTCTGCGCATGCCTTGGCTCCAAACTGACGTTTTTATGGCGGCGATCATGGTCGGACATTTTTGGCTTCAATTCATTACAATGGAAGGAGGCGACGTCGTGTCGTCCATCTTTTTTTACAGTCTATGGTGTGGTGAGATCGTAACAAGGGCGTGGTAAGCTTGAACCTGCTTACATCACGTCATACCGCTTACGTCACGGAGTACCGCAACATCCAATAGGAAAATTCAACTGCAGTAGCCACCATTCAACTTGAACAGGGCAGCACTCAGACGTTTTACACCATATATTGTAGCATTGAAACACTTTATACCCAAACGTCAAAAAGTTACTCAAATGAATGAACAGCACTAATAAAGCCCCATTCTTACAGATCATTAACTAAAAAAAGTTGGTTTAGGGTTTAGTTACTCTTTAAATACATGCTGTAAATTAACAAACTAATAATAAACCTACCGTATGTTGCCAAGGCATAAGAGTTATAAATTAATATTTAATTAAGAGATTAGCTATCATTTTGACAAATGGCTTAATACCCTATACACAAAACCATAAAGGCCGGCCATCCTCCTTTGTGAGAAAGTTGGCAACCGCTTACATAATTTTACATCATTCTACCTTCACCACAAAATTAATTTTATGGTACTGAACATAACATGTTTTTCAATCCAAAGTTGCAAAGGTCGCATATGAACGCTGCATACGTCATCGAAACAATGATTGATTCAGAATATTAACAATTATAAAGTTGACAATTATTCTTAGTTAATGGTAAATATATGTATTATGGTTATGACTTGCGAATGTAATTCTCAGTTAACTTTAATAAACCAAGCTTAATGACGTGTGCAGCCTGCATATGCGACCTCCGGAGGCTACATCCTTCGAATTGAGAAATGGCCAGAAAAACAGACTTAAGAGATCACATTAAAGGAATATTCCATTTTCTTAAAAGAAAAATCCAGATAATTTACTCACCACCATGTCATCCAAAATGTTGGTGTCTTTCTTTGTTTAGTTGAGAGGAAATTATGTTTTTTGGGGAGGGCATTGCAGGATTTTTCTCGTTTTGATGGACTTTGGTGGACACCAGCAATTAGCACTTGACTCAACACGTAACAGTTTTTTCAACGGAGTTTCAAAGCACTATAAACAATCCCAAACGAGGCATAAGGGTCTTATCTAGCAAAACGATTGTCATTTTTGACAAGAAAAATAACAAATATACACTTTTAAAGAACAACTTCTCATCGAGATCCGGTCGTGATGCGCCAGGTGACCCCACGCAATACGTCATGACGTCAAGAGTCACAGAAGACGAATGCGAAACTCCGCCCCAGTGTTTACAAGTGTTGAGAAAGAGGACCGTTCCGACGTTGTTGTATGTCAACTGATACTAATTAATGTCTTTGTGGCAGTTTATTGTTTACAATGGTCCGCAAATGTGCGTTTTATATATGTAACCAGAGCCGGACAGTAACGGAGTACATTTACTTGAGTACAGTACTTAAGTACAATTTTGAGGGATCAGGGGTGTATTCCAGAAAGCAGGGTTAACTTACCATCAGATTAACCCTGAACTTTGGGTTGATCAACCCCAAACTTGCTTACTCTGGGTATGTTGGTTCCAAAACACAGTTTAAGAGTTAGTTCATTCAACCCGGTGAAAGTAACCCAGAGTTAATGCGCGCTCAAGGTAGCAACATAAAGGCATTGTCAATGGATCACAGATTTCACGAGTCACCATGGAAACATCAGAGAACTTTAAAGTTTTTAAATGAGAAATAACATTATAAACCAATACTTTCTGTCAAAATCAACATTTTATAACGTTATATAAGTGCGTGATTACAAAACAGATAAAATTAATTAATTAATACGAACATATTTTACCCCATTTAAGTCCAATATTATATGTCTCAACGAAAATACACATAATATTATTTAACAATTATTTAAAAGCCTGTAAAAATAATCATAGATTTTATATATGATTTTAAATATATTAATTATATCTAATTAGATATAATTTGACATATATAAGATTATCTTTTCTCTTACAAAAATGAACAATGGCTTTACTACAGTTAAAACAAAAAAACATGGTTACAGTAAAACCATGGTAAGGTTTTCAAAAACCATAGTTAAAACCATGGTAAGTGTAGTAAAACCATAGTTTTACTGAATCAATGCACAGAAAAAACATGGTTACCACAACTTTACACCAATAAAACCATGGTTAATTTTTGTAAGGGCTGTGGCACATAAAGTGCATAAATCTGTCATAAGGCTTATTTACAGGGGTTTTTTTTAGATATGATTGTATTGTGTATGCATAAAATGCACTATGATTATATTCACTACTTGTACTACTTGTATTTATTTCAATGACCCTGTTTAGTTTTTGGACTATCCATTGTATGACACTGTATCGCCATCTTTTTTAACATTTACTTATCTGATAAATGCACCCTCTTTTAATTGTAAAGCTTCCTTACAGTCCTTACAGATTTTCAATAATTTTGTGTAATGCTTTTCAGTTCACTACACTAAAAATGATCATTCATTTGCATTGGACAATTAGGATCTGCTGTGACAGAAGTGGAGAATAGAAATGTTACATTAGTGTCAATAGTAACATGTTCTAATATATCCTGTATCATCTAATATAACCAAATATCTCAATTTCCCTTTGGCTCAAAAATGATAGCTCAGGAAAGCACAAAAGGCCCATTTTAAAGAAAAAAAGGTGATTTTAGAAAAAGACCAACTATAGATCAAATGTAGAGAGGAGGCTAAAGATCTGAAGTGCATGTTTAAGAAATAAATATGATACTATGGAATATATATTTATAATTTTATTTCATTGTGTACATGATCTAACTAATAATAGAAAATCTCTGACCACTATGCCATGTCTGTGATTAAATGGTGTTTCACCAAATGAAGGCGGTGCTTCACCTGTGTCACTCTGTGGGTCAGTGTTAAATCGTGCCTGTGCTTCATGGGTGTCATTCTGTGGGTCAGGTTAGATGCACATGCCTATCAGAGACTGCAGGCAGGGGTAACTTCTGTCCCTCAGTAATTATTATTTTGATAGGCATCATGTGTTTCTATTTGTTACTGTAACATTGGCACATTGTCACTTATTGTAAAATATGTTAAGATTTCTGGCTCAATATTGATAATGTATTTGCACACACAATTTATTAGAACTTTAGATTCATCTCAAATTATCTAGTAAGTGAAAGATGAGGTTATTTATGAACTGACCAAATTTAAATAGAAATGTACTTGTTAACATTAATTAACTGATGGAAATGTGTTTCATACATCTACTGATATTTGGAGATATATTAATGATGAACATAATTAAATGTATAGTATTTAGTCCGAACACAAATATGAATAATTTTTTATCAATAATGGACATAATTAAATTTATAGTAATTAGTCCAATCACAAATATCAATCCATGTTATAAAAAATGTTTCTTAAAAGAAAATATAAATTTTTTAAGACAGCAATAATTATTCGCGACTGTAAATGTAATAAAAAAAATGCTTTAACATTGTAATATTATGCAAAATATATGCTTCCACGCCCACTGCACGCTCATCATAAGTACACGCATGTGCAGACATCCTCCGGAGCCTCGTTTTATTAACTAAAATGAACTTACCCTGCAACATAACCTGCTCCGGAGTAGGTTATCTTCAGAGAGTCAGTTGCTATGGTTACTTACATAACCCGAAAGTTACCTCCGTTTTTGGAACCGAAAGCAGAGGTTATCCGCTTACTTACTCCTAAACATACCCGGGTAAGTCACATAACCTGCTTTCTGGAATACACCCCTGTACTTTACTCGAGTATTATTTTTGGGGAGTACTCATGACTTTACTCAAGTACATTTGAGAGGCAAATATTTTACTCTTTACTCCACTACATTTCTATCCATAACCGTAAGTACCTGTTACTTCTTCAAAAAAAAAAGGAAAAAAGAAAAATCTCAGAAACCCTCAATTTGTTGTTTCTCTTTTCTCAAATGTGATTGTATTGTGCAGGCGCCACTGATTGGGACAGCCTATCAGCTATCACCTTCAGCTTTCCGCCAAAGTCCCATTAGTCAGATTTAGATAAGAGAAGAAATCATGAACGAAACAATGGATGAAGACACAGCAGGTCCATCCTGGGAATGTGACAACCCGTCGCTCCACCTCGCCAGACTATTTTAATTTTCTAAACAAGTTAATGTTTTCGCTTTAAGTGTTTGCTGTGTTTACCAAAACAGAGCTTCATCACCGCTTACAAAAATTCAACCCCTTGAGAGCGGCAGGGATCACTGGTGATCCCGGATTATTGTTGTTCAAAATTCATTACTCTTCAAAACATCACACTCTTGATCTGGACAAACTCAGCATCACAAGACAGGTTTAAGACTCCAGCTTGGACATTTGATCACTGTTTGTTATTAAACTGGTTTGCAGTGACATTAATTTCTTAATTTATGCCAGAAGTACAAAATAATTAATCTGAAACGTTCGTTAATTTGAATAGAAATCATCAAACATTCATTCTCGTCTTCTCCGGTTTATTTGTATTCAAATACATAAAATATACAGAATCCGCCAGGGCTATTAGTACAATGGTGTGCATATTTGGAGAAATAATGATTAATTATCACATGTTTGTAAAATATTTAGTCTTACAGAATAAGATTTCTATTCATTTTCCATTGAATTATGCGATATGAAGAGCGAACGGAGTGAGATGTGTGTCTCCTCTTCCTGATTTGTGTCAGATTTGACCTCAGAGCTTTATCATTTGCTGTACAGCTGTCAATCATCTCACGTGGTTTAATGTGCACTGTGGCAGTATAATGCAAAATGTAAAAATGTACTCTTGTACTCTTGATACTCAAGTACTTTTAAAAACAAGTACTTTTTACTTTTACTTGAGTAGACATCTGACTGCAGTACTTTTACTTGTACTTGAGTAAAATTTAGCAAGGGGTAACTGTACACTTACTCAAGTAATGAAACTGTGTACTCTGTCCGCCTCTGTATGTAACACATGACCTCCCTACGTCACTACGCAAAAATGACAATCTTTTTTCTAAATAAGACCCTTATGCCTCGTTTGGGATTGTTAATAGTTCTTTGAAACTCCGTTGAAAAAAACTGTTACGTGTTGAGTTAAGTGTTAATTGTTGGTGTCTATTAAAGTCCATTAAAATGAGAAAAATCCTGCAATGTTTTCCTCAAAAAACATAATTTCTTCTCGACTGAACAAAGAAAGACATCAACATTTTGGATGACATGGTGGTGAGTAAATTATCTGGATTTTCCTTTTAAGAAAATGGAATATTCCTTTAATTTGATCTCTTATCTTATGTGAATTAGTGAACCACACTTTGTTTTGTTACTTGGAAGACTGTTTATTTGTTTATTGCAATAAAAAAGTTTCGCGGCACTTCCGCCCTCCAATAAGAAGAGCCAATCAACAGTCGCTAAAAACTGACGATTTTTGTGGGGAGGGACTCTAAAATAACCTTTGCGCATGCGCAGTAGCTGAAGCAACTTGGAAAAATCGTTTTGAAGTGCAATTTGAGGTTAAAAAACAAACCAGAGACAGTTAATATCAGTGGATTTGTTTTGCAAATATGTTTATTTTTTAACCTTAGGAAACAAATTTCATCCAAGAAGATAAGAACTGTTCTTGTTCTACTGGCTGCCTTAGGGTGGCCGTTCGTGCCGGTTCTGCCGGGCGCGTCCCGGGCGCGTTTTCGGGTTCGTTCTCCGGAAGTCGCGTTGCTAGACCGCAGGCGTCATCGAGGTTCTCACATTTCAGCTAAAATACATTAAATTAAGATTTATTTCTTTTAAAACATAGGATCATTGTAGTTTCATTCTTACCTTGAAATGTAACGGTTGCTTTTCTGAAATTAAACCCGAAATATTAAACCTTGATGACGTATGCGGTCGACAAACACGACTTCCGGAGAACGAACCCGAAAACATGTTCGGGACGTGTCCGGCGGAACTGGCACGAATGGCCACCCTGGGCTGCCTGGAGTTGTTGCAAATATGGCCACCGAGTGCAGAGACTTTCCTGTAAGGGCCTTTGGTAAAGGTAAGCGTCTGTAGTTTTGTTTATTACCACTAGATGGCGATATTCACCAGCAGGAGGAACTGGCTTTGGCCTTACAAAATCTTACCATGTGTACTGTGACAACAAATGCATGACTGTTAACAGGATGCATATAGTGTAAGATTACATTTTACATTTCTACAAATAACCCGTGTCAACGAAATCTGTGCAAACCAAACAAATCTATATTTATCACTTAGTTAGGCTAACACTGAAAATTGACACTGACATTTGTGTCAACATTTTCTGAACAACTTTGCCCTGCGAGGAGATAAGAAATAAACAAAGAGCAGACGCTCAAAGCAGAAGGTTATCTCTCTGTGACATCCACAAAGTGAAAAGGTTCAATAACTGCTGTTCCTAGTCAACATAACAATGTAGCCACATGCCAAAATGTCAAAGACAAAATGTTTTTCAGGTTTAATATCGTTTTCCAATTTTCCTACTATTTCCTTTTCCCCGTCTGCTTCTTTGTTGATCTTGTCATCTAATTCTTTCTATTTAAAAGCATTTCTTATGTAATCTTGCTTGTAGTACACTACCGGATATGTTTCATGTCTTTCAAACGACATGTGCTCCTCAATCCAATTATGTGATATAGGGGCATGCGTTACAGACCCTTTTAAAACAGAACAGTCTTTGCTTACGCAATTCCTGAAACTAGATATCCAGTTGAGAAGCATTTGGCTCAATAATGCCAGCTAGATGATCTGTTTTGCATTGATAAGTGGTGTGTGAGCCGTCCAGCATTACATGCCTGGAGACTGCAGAGAAAAAATCGCTCCGGTAGGTCACTGTTATGGAAATATACCTGTCTCTCTGTGAATTGCATGAGTTGAGCACAAAGCGATCTGTACAGCTGTTGTTCACATACAGCAGATTAGACATTACTTAAAAATGTACATTTATATAGATTTACAGCATCTGTCCATATTCATGTTTTGCATTTTATGGTAAAGAGCAGCATGAATATTCTGCTCTGCATCTCATTGTGGTGTTATTAGGGTTATGAACTGGCTTCTTTCATTATTTTGTACTGTTCTCTGTGGTCCACTAATAGTTTTTTCACATAAAAATGTCATAATTAAAAAGTAATAGGCTTTTATCTTCCCTGCTTGTGGAAAAACAAATAAGCGATTCGTCTTAGAGGGGCAATGAAATGCTGTACAAAGTTACAGAGATCCTTAACAACGTGTGTATGTCCTTAGCAACACATATTACTAATAATAAATACATTTTTGATATATTTACGCTGGGAAGTTTACAAAATATCTTCATCTTTACTTAATATCCTAATGATTTTGGCATTAAAAAAAAGATAAATTTGACCCATAAAATATATTGTTGGCTATTGTTACAAATATACCCTTGCGACTTTTAACTGGTTTTGTGGTCCAGGGTCACATATGTTTTCAAAAATCACATTTAAAAAAGTTTGTAAAGGCAGACTACAGATTCGTGAAACTTTAGGTGTACTTTCAATGGGAAAAGTAACACTCTGCTGACAGAAGTCCCGCCTTTCTTAAGAAAAGCCAATCGTTAGTCGGTATAAAGTTTCATTATCAAAGTCATTATCAAAAGTTTCCAGACAATACCTATGGAAAGAGGGAGAAGGAAAGAAAGAGAAAATATATATATTTTTTACATTAATTGATTTGATATCTCTTTACAATACACTGTAAAACTTTTCACTGTAAATGTACAGTAAAATACTGGCAGCTGGGTTGCCAGCCATTTACTGTATTTCTACAGGGTCAGTTCTGTAAACACAATTTACAGTACACTTCTGTAATTTACAAATACAGTATCCCACTGTTTTGACACATAATTTTACAGTTTACAGCTGTGTTTTTCATGGAAGTAGACTGTATTTTTGCAGGGGGTACTGTAATTAATGCTTTTGTACTGTATTTTTGTCACTTCAGTTTACAGTTTACAGCTGTGTTTTTCATAGAAATAGACTGTATTTTTGCAGGGGGTACTGTAATTAATGCTTTTGTACTGTATTTTTGACACTGCCGTTTACAGTTTACAGCTGTGTTTTTCATAGAAATAGACTGTATTTTTCCAGGGGGTACTGTAATTAATGCTTTTGTACTGTATTTTTGACACTGCCGTTTACAGTTTACAGCTGTGTTTTTCATAGAAATAGACTGTATTTTTGCAGGGGGTACTGTAATTAATGCTTTTGTACTGTATTTTTAACACTTCCTTTTACAGTTTACAGCTGTGTTTTTCATAGAAATAGACTGTATTTTTCCAGGGGGTACTGTAATTAATGATTTTGTACTGTATTTTTGTCACTTCAGTTTACAGTTTACAGCTGTGTTTTTCATAGAAATAGACTGTATTTTTCCAGGGGGTACTGTAATTAATGCTTTTGTACTGTATTTTTGACACTGCCGTTTACAGTTTACAGCTGTGTTTTTCATAGAAATAGACTGTATTTTTGCAGGGGGTACTGTAATTAATGCTTTTGTACTGTATTTTTGACACTTCATTTTACAGTTTAAAACTGTGTTTTTCATAGAAATAAACTGTATTTTTGCAGGGTGTATTGTAATTTACCATTACGTGCTGTATTTATGACATAATTTTACAGTGTTTTCCAAAATTACTTAAATACCTTTTTATAGCATAACTTACAAAAGAAGAATAAATACTGCACAACATACTTTGAAGCATAAAGCATTTTTTTATTTTAAAAGCAAAGACCAGAAAATGACAATTTAAAATAAACCACTAAACAATTTACCAACAAAAAGAGCCTTGTGCCATCCTTGGTGTATATGACTTTCTTTCTTCAACTGAACACATTCACTGCTATATGAAATAATGTTATAGCTAATATGTTATGCCGAAGAAAGAAAGTCATATACACTTGGGAATATTCATTTGACAATCAACTGGTATCTTAACAATTTTCTAAACCATTTTTAAATAACCAGAAAGACTGGAAAGTGACCTTTTTATATAAACAACTGAAGGTAAACAATTTACCAACAAAAAGAGCCTTGTGCCATTCTTGGTGTATATGACTTTCTTTCTTCAACTAAACATTTAGTGTTATATGAAATAATGTTATAGCTTATATCTTATGCTGAAGAAAGAAAGTCATATACACTTGGGAATATTCATTTGACAATCAACAGGTATCTTAATTTTCTAAACCATTTTTAAATAACCAGAAAGACTGGAAAGTGACCTTTTTATATAAACAACTGAAGGTAAACAATTTACCAACAAAAAGAGCCTTGTGCCATTCTTGGTGTATATGAAATAATGTTATAGCTAATATCTTATGCTGAAGAAAGAAAGTCATATACACTTGGGAATATTCATTTGACAATCAACAGGTATCTTAACAATTTTCTAAAACTTTTTTAAAATAACCAAAAAAACTAAACAAAAAAGGGGGATCTAAACAAAATCCCACTCAAAGTCTGTTAATTTCCGCAATAGAGAGGCTACCTGCGGATTCATGGTACAGCTCTTTTTTTGGACGACTTTGCCAGTCTTCTTAGATGTCACTTTGCCCTTTTTGGCTTTTGAGCCACGCTCAGGGTTGATGTCAATGAAACGTCTAAATGGCAGAAAAAACAGAGGTGAATATTATGCATTTTTCACATTAGTTATGCATAACTAAATATTCACTAATGAATAGGGCCAAATAATTTCATACACTGGACATAATTGTCTTTCCAGAATGAAATTCAAACCTCAGTGGCTTTAATAATTTTACTTATTTGCAATTTAATTAGAGCATGTGTTTTTTTACTTGTGCATTCATGACTACTGTACATGATAATGTTAAAGCGATACATGGCAGAATAATACAATTTTGGCCAAGAATTACTTTCCATCAAGTAGACACTTTTTGCTTTAATTCTGATGATTTACACTTACAGCTCAAAAAAGTAAAAATCTAAATTTCTCAAAGTAGAGTATTTTCTCAAACATCACTCAAAAAATGATTTACAAACAGAATCTTCAAACTATGTACAATTGTGCACCCAATACCTTGTTGGAGCCTCTTCCGCATGAATTGCTGTGTAAATGCAGCATGACATGGAGGCAATAAGCCTATGGCACTGCTGAGGGGTTATTGAAGCCCAAGTTGCTTTAATAGAACAAGCAACAGAGATTGCGTCAGCCTTGGAAAGATTGTTAAGTTAAGAAGATTCAAGAACTTGGAAGAGCTTCACAAGTAGTGGACTGAAGCTAGAGTCAGCGCATCAAGAGCCACCACACACAGATGTCTTTGGGAATGTGACAGTTGTAGCCCATTTCCTTGAGTCAAGCCACTTCTTCACCACAAACGTTGTCAGAATATTTTCACCTGGGCTAATTGAGAAAAAGTCTGGATTGGTGATCAGTGCTCCAAAATCCTCTTCACAGATGAAAGCAAATTGTGCATTTCATTTGGAAATCAAGGTCCCGGAGTTTAAAGGAAACATTGAGAGGCCGAGAATCCAGTGTGAAGTGTTTCCACAGTCAGTGATGATGTGCCATCCATGTCATCTGCTGGTGTTGGTCCATTGTGCATTATCAAGTCAAATGAATTATTTGCATTATCAAATAATTAAAAGGAGCTGAAGGCCAATTTCAAAGCAACTTGGGCTTCAATAACCCCTCAGCAGTGCCACAGCCTTATGGGCGTCATGCCACAATGCACTGAAACAGTAATTTGTGGAAAGGAGCCCCAACAAAGTATTTAGTGCATAATTGTACATAGTGAAGATCTTTTTGAAGAACATTTACATTTGAAAAACATTATTTGAGTGATCTTTGAGAAACTAGATTTTTGCTTTGAGCTGCGCAGATGGATTGGTAAAGAGCGAGTGCAAAGCAGACTGCTACTAATAGGCTTTTAAATCTCTTTTGTGGTATTATGTCATAAACCAATCAGTCTGCAAAGCGTGCAGGATTTTTTAAACATTTTAACAGTGGCAGCTTACGTTTTTTTGCACCCAACATGAGTAGTGTGCCCACCCCGCCTCTGAATCAAAGTGAATAGTACACGAGACCACCGCTGCAAAGCTTACCAGGGTGCGGTACACTTAAGCGTACCCTGGTAAGCTTTTCAAGAATGGTCTCGTACGATCAAACTGGCCAAATTAACTATACTTTGGGGCTCGAAAGAACTCTGGCACAGTACGATAAGAATAGTGTACACCTTAATATATGGTTCCGAGTTGAGACATGTCATTTTGCAGTAATAGACAAATATGGTTGACAAATATGATAATATGTAACCTTTGAACAAACTCAAGGGTGCACGCTGCCTCATCCTGATACTCAAGGTTGAAATTGTAAAATAAGGAAAACAACGCTGCAAGTCCAGAGACGAAACAGGGTTGGGCTCCTACACACACAATTTCACCTTCCATACTTAGCATCCAACGCTTGTTGCTTAGAGATTCACCTGAAAATGACAAGAAAAACACTTTCAATAAAGACAAATTAAAGTTCTACTCTGTTTCTCTTTGGTTGTCTACACAGAGTTATGAATAAATATGAATGGAAATCTGACACTTCCCATTCAGAAGGTACACTATGCACCCAACACTTGTCTGTGAAAGAGAGATTAAAGGAATAGTCTACTCATTTTCAATATTAAAATATGTTATTACCTTAACTAGGAAGAGTTGATACATTCCTCTATCATCTGTGTGTGTGCACGTAAGCGCTGGAGCGCGCTGCGACGCTTCAATAGCATTTAGCTTAGCCCCATTCATTCAATGGTACCATTTACAGATAAAGTTAGAAGTGACCAAACACATCAACGTTTTTCCTATTTAAGACGAGTAGTTATACGAGCAAGTTTGGTGGTACAAAATAAAACATAGCGCTTTTCTAAGCGGATTTAAAAGAGGAACTATATTTTATGGCGTAATAGGAGTTTTGGGAGTACTTCGAATCTGCGCAGTAACACCCTCCCTCTCCCATTATGAGAGGGAAAAGGGGAGCGGACTTTTCAGGCGAGTCAAAGTACTCCCAAAAGTGCTATTACGCCATAAAATATAGTTCCTCTTTTAAATCCGCTTAGAAAAGCGCTACGTTTTATTTTGTACCACCAAACTAGCTCGTATAACTACTCGTCTTAAATAGGAATGGGGCTAAGCTAAATGCTATCAAAGTGTCGCAGCGCGCTCCAGCGCTTACAGGCACGCACTAAGACGATAGAGGGATGTATCAACTCTTCTTAGTTAAGGTAATAACATAATTTAATATTGAAAATGAGTAGACTATTCCTTTAAGTCCCTTAATGTTTACATACCAAGAATTATAAGACGTGGACTCCCTGGCAGATGCAGAGATTGCTTGACATCATGTGGAGTTGCAAATTCCTGAAACAGAAAGCACACTCATCAATTAACAGAACCAAAACATAAAATGTTACAAATAATTCTGAATAACTATACTTACATCTGCCTGAAGAATGATGCCATCTAACTTCTCCTTGAAGTGTGCAAGAAGCAGCTGTAGGACATTGGCAGCCACATCGTTTTCACCTTTGGAAAGGATGTTCCGAACATCATCGTTGGTTGGTTTGCCTTTAAAAAACTGCGTAATTATTTGTCCACACTCCTGAATTGACAATTCCAAAAGTCTTTTTACTTTTTTTTCAGTGAGCAGTTCAAAATGACCATATATATGCCTCTGTATGAAGAGATAAGGCCATTTCTTTTTCAACTCTGCAATTGTTGGGGGTGGGCTTGCATTGATCATGTGACGCTGAAGGCAATACGTCTCCTCCATGAGCTTGCAAACATCTCCTCTTTCTGCACCAGAGTCTCCTTCATGAAGATATATCTCCTCCATCTTCAGACGCTTCAGTTCAAGAGTTTCAGAACTTTCACCAGGTGGAAGAGAAGGCTGCCATCTTGTACAACCATACGAGTCAGTAGAACTACGTTTTCGACTAGTTCCACTGTCACTACTTTGGATCCTTTGACTTAGAGTATTATTTCTATTAAGATGCTCTATCCGTACTTTTAGCTGTGACAGAAGAGATTCATTTCCACCCCCAATTTGCCTGTCACCTATCATGTCAGCAAAAGATTTTGGATACTCCCTAACGACTTTGCGAGTAACAGTGGCACACTGTGATCTGGTGGGGTTTAGGTCATGCTTTCTTATTTCATCAGCAAGAACTCTAATCATTTGGCGTCTGTCAGCAGGGGAAGGTCTCTGACCATTCTTTGCAGCACTCTGAATACCTGCTGGCATTATGTTCCAGGGAACTTTGAAATTTTCAGGCCATGACTGTGACACACAGATTGATGTGCTCGAGGAGCTGGATTGAGGTGAAACAATTTCAGAATTGGTTTCAGAGGAGGCCATGGGGAGAACTTCAACAGGAAGTGAAACAACTGTGCTGTTCTGATTTTCTGTGGATTAAACATAAAGAAAGAAATAATTTATTGCCTTAAAACTTAGATAATATAAAATAATGCAATGCAGTGTTGCACATGTTAAATTGTGTCATCCATAGTTAATTTAGTCAACACAACCTTACCTTGATTTTTCCAAGCACAAAGAAGTTTTCTGCATTGAATAGGTCGCAAGAACTCCAAAATGTCATCATCTTTAACGTACACCAAATCATCCACACTCTCAACTCCTTGGTCCACAAGCTTCTCAACCAACTGATTAATGACATCTGGAGACAGGGTCGGCAACACAGATAATATGGCATGTTTCAGTACTTCTCCAAGTCCTGACATTATTCTAGAAGAGGGAAGAAATGATGGAGAACTATTACTGGCAAGCCACAGAAGGAGTATTCAGGCAGAGGATAGTAATCTAGTAGGCTGTCTTGATTAATGCATAAATAGCCTTCATCTTGTGATGTCAAGCAGTGAACACCCTGGTCTATGAGACAAAATGACTGACATTTCTTTGTGACAAAATAAACCTTGGAATTATTGTGAACAAGAATCAAGTGAATCTTCCCAAACACAATTCCCTCATCACTATTCTGCAAAACAACATGCATGTTCTTTTTGTAAAGTGTTCCCTTTACAGTTGCGTCATTGGATGTCAGTGTATCACTTGGCTGAAAGTTAAAGCAGGCAACAGATCTCTGAATGTCATCATTGTAGTCTTTCACATCAAACTCTGTTCCTCTTTCCACCACAACATCTTCTGGGAAAGGACTTCCTGCACTTAGGTAAGCCTGCAGAAGTTGATGTCTTTCTGCCAATGTAGCAGTCAGGTTCTTAAAATTATGCAATTTTCTTGCACACTCTTTGAAATATGAGTGCTTACTCTCAAAACGTAGTGTCCACAGGCGAATAAGTGGACCAAAACGATCAGTCAGCTCAGGATAGTGACACATGTAGTGGTGCTTTGGCTTAAGTGGATGACTTGGAAAAGTCAACTTTCGAGTCTCAATATACTCCTCTATTAGTACGGATACATATGCAATCTGACCAGCAGTAATTGAAGGAGCACATATGAGCTCTACTATTTGTCTGAGTTGAAGAATCAGCTGCCAAACATCATTGTCAGTTGGGCTGTTGATCTTATCCCCTATCAAAAGAGGCAAAAGCCTAAGAAAGCACCAATTCTGAACAGCATGTCCACTTAATTTGCCACTACTGGGAGTTATGTCAGCTGGCTTATCACGAGCATCATTCCCAAGATACTTGAACTGGTTAATGTGACGATTTAGTTCAGTGTATGTGAACTGTTTCTCCTGTTTCACAAAATGGTCAATGTACAGTGCAAGGTCAAATGACACAACACCTTCAAAAAGGTCATGTCCAAGACAGGGAGGTAAGCCTGGCTGGCAAACGTGAAAATATTTCAGCTCATTAAAGACAGAATTACTTTTGACACCAACTGCACTTTCAGCTCCACCAGCATCCAAATCTTTAAGATTCTGCTCATATGACTTAACAGTTCTTGTTAAGGCTTTTGTTAGAGTTGCAGAGGTAAATGTTTGGCGGTCTATTTCACAATATCGGCAAAAGTTGTTGCTTTTACCAAAATTTTCAATAAAGCCACCAATGCAATGTGATCCAAGATTATCTCCAGCTATGGCACACACTGTACCTTTGTGTATCTTTCCATCAGCCAATACAACACCATTTTCCTCAAGGTCTTTAAGGTCTTTAATCAGGGTGGCAAAGACCAAATCCTGGCCAAAAAACTTAAAATCATTTTCCCTACACAGCAGAACGAGTTGCATATGATCAATACCTGACCTACAGTGAGGCATCAGGTTTGCAAGTGTCATGTAAACTGCAAGAATTTTGTGTTTTTTTTTACCCGACCCAAGCGGATTGACAACCTCAAAGGCATCTTGATACAAAATTAAAGCTAACGAATCTTTATCATTTTTAAAAAGCATGTTTTCCTCAATATTTCTTCCATCCCATACATCACAGAGGATGTCTTGTTTTCTGACTTCATGCATTTGTGCTTTCTCATGTTGTTCTACTACTGTTTTACAGCAGAACAGCGCTTCTAAGCTTTCCTTAATGGGAATATACTGGGCAAAGCTTTCCTTGCCAGAATCATTTTTCCCAAGGCAGATGGGGACAGGATCCACAAACCTAAAATTCTTTTTATAGAAAGACTTTCTCCTCTTATCTGTTTTCAGTGCATGGGTATTAGATATCCGGAAAAGATCATCAGTTTTCAAAACATCAACAACACTCTTTATATCATTTTCAGACATTCCAAGCACAGTCAATTTTTCACCTAGTCTGTAAAACAAATGAGACTGGCTAATATCATGTATGTCCTGCAGCCCATCAATTACTGACTGAATTACAGATGCTGGGAGAATATGTTTCACCTGTAACTTCAGGTAAAACAGTGCCATGTTCTTCAAAAACATAGATTCATCTGCATTATCTGAATACAATGGAATATCCAACTGCTCTCCACCATCACCACAATCAACAAAAAAGTCAGACTGTGCATGTGATTGTTCGGCCACATCACATTCATCATCATCATGAGACCTCTGCATTGAAACATTTGGTTTCATTATATTGTGACGCAACGTTTCTGATGAAGAGTTGCGATGATTTCTAGACAAATGTGAAGTCAGTGTTGATGCAACAGAAAACCTTTTATTACATGTAAATGGGCAAGGCACTGTGGTGCCTTCTTTGATATGAGACTTCAAGTGTAAAATGAAATTTCTTAAATCACTACATTTCTCTTGACATAAATCTATGTCACAGACTAAAGTAAAGGCATCAGTTCCAAATTGTTTGGCAACAGATTTTGTGATTCTCTTTCTGTGATCTCTGTAAATATGAGTCTTGAAAGCTGTGAACTTTTTAAAGGATCTGGAGCAATCAGGAATGCCACATTTGAACTTGGCATTGGGAACATGACTATGAATTTTCATGTGATGGCAAAATGACAACACTGAAGCAAACTGACGATGACAAAACTGACACCACAGCATTTTTGTTAATACTTGTTGTGAACTATAACTATAATGTAAACTACAGCACTTACCATGTGATATTCATCAGATTGTTCAACCTGAAACAAACAACAAAACAACAGTTCAAATCATAAAATTTTTTGAATTTGCTGTATATTCTGAAAATTCAAATTTGTATGTGCTAACAAAATGAAAACATTAAGTCAGAAGCACAATCACAGAACTCATATTAGCACGCATGTACTGTAAACCCTAATATAACTTGTGCAACACTAACGTTAGCAAAGTATATTAATCAAATTATTTAATTTTAAACGACAAAAATTAATACTACCAGCAATTTAGTTGTATATATTGCAATATCAAATTTGTGTGTGCTGACTAAATGATACAAGATATACACGTGCACAATTACGGAACAGATATTTTGTTAACACGTGTTAATAAAACGTGAGCAACACTTAAGTTAGCACGCTATATTCATCATAATGTTCAAATGTAAACAATTTAAGCGGCAACAATAAATACTAACAGCAGGTCAAATTATTGAGATGGTAAATTAAGCTTTACATTGTGAAAGATTACATTTGTATGTTGCGACAAAATAATTAAACTATTTCACGAGCACAATCATAGATGATATTCTGTGCACGTGCACGCTTAACTAAAACGTTGACTTGTGCAACACTTACTTTAGATATTCATCATCACATTATTTTATTTGAAAGAACAGCAATTATTATATGATGCTAAATTTTGCTATAACGTTACATTGTGCAAGATCAAATGATGTGCTTACAAAATAATATAACAGTTATACACGTGCACAATTACAGAACATATATTTTGTTAACACGTGTTAAAACGTAACTTAAGCAACGCTATACTCATCATATTAGTACATTTTAGCAACAAAAATAAATACTAACAGCAGGTCAAATAAGTGAGATGGTAAATTTAGCTGTACGTTATATTGTGAAAGATTACATCTGTATGTGCTGACAAAAAGATAACAGTTACACGTGCACAATCACAGAACAGATAAGTTATTTTATTAACACGTGGTAATGAAACGCAACTTAAGCAACACTCACGTTAGGTATATTCATCCTATTAGTACATTAAGCGACAAAAAAATATACTAACAGCAGGTCAAATGATTGATTTAGATGGTAGTTAGCTGTATAATGTGAAATATTACATTTGTATGTGCTGACAAAATGAGAAAAGTTAAACACGTGCACAATCACAGAACAGATAAGTTATTTTATTAACACGTGATAAAACAAAACGTAACTTAAGCAGCACTCACGTAAGCACACTGCATTCGTCATATTAATCAATTTTAAGCGACAAAATAAATGCTTACAGCAGGTCAAATGATTGAGACGGTGAATTAAACGTTTCCCGTATGAAACATTACATTTGTGGCGACAAAATAATGAAACGTATACACGAGCAAAATCACAAAGATGATATTCAGCTGGATGTTCATCAGATTATCCGAACGGTTATTTAATATTCCCAAAATAAACCATTAAGTTAGTGGAAACAACGTCAAAATAAAGATTGACTTACCTTAATAACACTCCGTATTCGTCCTGAAATATGGTCAGATTGGATTCCTTAAATCTGACGAATGTGCAGCACTGTTTGGGTCAGTTGTTTAAAAGCATACCGATGCTCACAAAACTTACACACAATCACACACACACTGACTATGTTAATTAAGCGATTTCCTGGAATTTACTTGATTAAATCCGCTGACAAGATACGTTTTTATTAATCTCTGTTCGCACCATCACAGGTCACAACAAACTTTGAAAAAGCGCTAAATCATCCCACAATGCAACGCGTCAACAGTTTAATACTGTATTTCAAACCAAGCGGGCTAAAATATAGCATAATACTGCGTATTTACAGCCATATCATAAAATATACAGTATAATTCTGTTTTATGAAAATACAGTGTAATACTGTTAGAAATTGCCTGTAAATTTACAGAAAAGTTTTACAGTGTAAGGTTGCATTTATTATCTTTAGTAAACTCATTAGCTCACATCAAACAAACAATGATCAATGGAAAAAAGAAAAAAAAGAGTTTACTGTGCATTTACTAATGTTAACAGTTAACTACTAATTGTTAACTAACTTTTGGTTTTAACCCCTTAACTGGCGCATCTGGTGTTTTTTTAAAGACACATTAAAGTTTTTTTATTGAAGCAGGGACTAGAGGTCTTCTCGGGTCCAAAGAAATGTACCCGACCCGAAATGACCCGAATCACTTCATACCCGAACCCGACGTGCATAAATAAAAAAATTTTAAAGAAAGACCCGACCCGAGACAAACCCGAGAAAATTAGACCCGAGTCCGACCCGAACTAGTGAAATTTTTTTTTAACCCGACTGGAACCGAATGTAAACGGCACTGACGTGTGTGCATTCTGCAGACCCACGCGCAGCAGTCAGACAGAAAGAAACTCCGGTGGCCTTGCAACCAATTTGGCGAGCTGCTCTATTCGTTTTACTTTGTTATCTGACGACGACACCAACGTAACCGCTAAAATGTACATTTATAATTGACTGACATGTTTGTCTCAACGAAAATTAACCTTCCGACAACCACACAATGTCGCAAGCGCTCTTGGCAAACAGATGAGAGGTTTGAAAAGGACATTGACGCACACAGGCGAGAGAGTTCGGGTCTTCTCGGGTCCGTTCAGAAAAAACACATTCATTTTTAAATTACCCGAGACCCGATGCCACTATTATTGTACCCGACCCGTGTCCGAGGCACATGTGAAACTTTTAGACCCGAACCCGATCGGGTCTCGGGTCGGACCTCGAGTTTTCGGATCCAAGTGGACCCTTGAAGACCTCTAGCAGGGACCCCACCTGCAGGGACGAAAGTAACAAACAGGTGGATCAAAAGTAACACAACAAAACAAGATTGATTTTTGTATTACATGTGTTTTTATTAAATATACATGACTATAACGTTTTTAATATAAACATATGAAGAGTTTGGTTCCAAAACGCAGTAAATGCCATTTTTGGAAAAAAAATGAGTTACTGCCAGAATCAGTATTATATCAGGTCAGTATTTAAAAGTAAATTCTTAATTTTAGGCAAAATCCAATATCCTCCATGTTATTCTGTCATCTTTTCTCCCTTTTTTCCCAAAAAAAAATAAATAAACGCCACTCCTCCTTTTCCACAGAATGCAATAAATCCGCTCCACAAATTACAGCTCACCATTCAACGCAATGTAAACAAACAATGGCGGCGCTTTGAGTACACGGAATCCTAGTTTTCCTCATCTATTTTGTACTTCTTCATCAACAAACAAAAACAAAATATTACTTTAATGGCATTGATAAACCTGTTAGGTTTTTTGTAACGGGAAAGAAACGTAAGCCATCAACATCTAATAATTCACGCGAGAGGCACTCAGGGGATCTTATGAAAAACGTTCCATAATTTTACTCAAAGTCAACGAAAATCGAGCAGGACTAAAACATTTTACAGCTGATCGCTGTGAAAAATGTTAAGCAACGACGTCAAGTATAACCGAAGCAATGACAGTGTTCCTAATATAACAAAGTAAGTGTTTTGATTAATGACATTAATGTTTATTTTTTATCAGTGTATAACACTAGTCAACTAAATCAATATAAAATGGCAAAAATGAATGCACATTTATATAGGCGATTGATTCAATAGGTTTATAGCATTTTGAAAAAAAATTGTCATGGATTTATTGCATTTTGTGGAAAAAATAATCAGTTTTTATAATAAATCTTTGAAAATCAAGTTATGGATTTGAATTTTTTATGTTTTTATAACCTAAAGATGCTATGTGAAAGTTTGTAACAGAAAATAGTGGTTTTCAACTTGTCACTTTCTTGGTATAGAAAACATATTTTTACCGAAATTTGTCAAAATGGATTTATTGCGTTTTGGAACCAAACTCTTCATATTTTTGTTCATTGTTAGTTCATGTTAGCTAATGCATTATAAAAGATAGGTCTTTAGGTGTTTAGCAAGTAAATGATGTGTACTTTTCAGTCATTTTATCCTTAATGTGGTTGTCAAACACAGCAAACATCACTATATATTTGTGTTAATTTCCCTCTATTCATACATCAGAAACATGCTGTTAACAGCACAATGTTTGGTGACTTCAGCTGGAAAGTGTGGATTTGACCTTGAGGTACAGCAGATATTTTCTCTGTAGTGCTTTAGCGCAGCAGGTGTGGATGGCACAGAACCAAAAGCGAGAGAGGAAGGTGGGAGTTGCTGTTCCTGACCTGGGCCAAAGTGACCTCAGCAGGGATGCTGTGAAAGGCACCGAGGCGGCCGGAAGCCATAAGCCAGGATGTGAGTCTCAGCAGAGCGCTAAAGCTCTGTGTCTCTATGGTGTGCTTCTCTCACTGTGCCGCCCTGCGGGGTCTCACTGAAGTCAAGGGAGAAAATAACAGATCAAACACATCTACAAAGGCCTCGGGAGGAACAAAAATACTGTGTTTCAAACATACCAATCATATCCTACAGTATTCTCAAATACTGGCTAACCTTACCTGCGGTAAACAATTACTTTTACTGAAGGTGTTGAAAAGAGACCGTTAGGCATGACTGAACGATAAAATTGTATTATTTTAAATTTGTACATACAAATGCTAGGTTTTTGTCCATTCTGATTCTTAAAGTTGATGCACATTCCTCTTTTTGTGTATATTATATCTACTGGATTTTTTGTTGCTATAAATAAATCAAGTGTTCATAAGGGTTTGCATCTCTTCACGATGGCAGAAAATGGCATGTTTGTGACACATGTATTGACCTGAAAATGTGTGTCAAGAGCTCACAGACCGACCCCTCGCTGTCGTTCACCAAACTGAAAATAGTACAACGAGAATGGAGGGCTGGTTGTTTAGTGTAAACCGAAAGCTGTTCTGGATGTCGATAGTTTTGTTTGTTATAATGTAAAGGCATAGGGCCAGGTTTACTAAATAGCACAAATTAGTGTGAGAGCGCAATTTCAAAAAAGAAACCAACGCAATCTACCAAGAGCATGCAAGTTAGCGTAAAAAATGACATCAACATTTTTATGTTACTTGAACTTAACAAATTAAGTTAAACAATTTCAACTTGTTTTTCTAAGTTATGTAAATGAACTTATCACAAAAAAGTAGGTTGAATTGACTTAAGTTGTTTTAACCTTAATCTGCATTTTTAGGCTTTATAAATGTAATATATGTGACCCTGGACCACAAAACCTTAAAACTCGTCATAAAAAAACGTTTACACTTTGGCCCCAGAAAATGTTCATAAAATTGGCAGAGAGGCTTCTGTGTGAACACAAACACGTCCCGTAAATGTTTTGGGATCGCTCCCATAAAGAGGACTGGTAACATTGCTGTAACATGAAAGGAATAGTCTACTCATTTTCAATATTAAACTATGTTATTACCTTAACTAAGAATTGTTGATGCATCCCTCTGTCGTCTGTGTGCGTGCACGTGGGCGCTGGGGCGCGCTGCGACGCTTCGATAGCATTTAGCTTAGCCCCATTCATTCAATAGTATCAAACAGAGATAAAGTTAGAATTGACCAAACACATCAGCGTTTTTCCTATTTGGGACGAGTGGTTGTACGGGCAAGTTTGGTGGTACAGAATGAAGCGTGGTGCTTTTCTGGGCGGATTTAAAAGAGGAACTATATTTTATGGCGAGATAGCGCTTTTGGGAGTACTTCGACTCTGCGCAGTAACACCCTCACTCTCCCATTATGAGAGGAAGAAGGGGAGCGGACTTTTCAGGCGAGTCGAAGTACTCCCAAAAGTGCTATTACGCCATACAATATAGTTCCGCTTTTAAATCCGCTTAGAAAAGCGCTATGTTTTATTTTGTACCACCAAACTTGCTCGTATGAGTAGAATAGTCTACTCATTGAAAATGAGTAGACTATTCCTTTAACAGAAAGCATTCTGTGTGAACAAGATGCAGAAACATTTTTTTTACATATTTTACGAGTTGGCTAACTTGTATCAGTTCATATGAAGTTATTTGTGCAAAATTGTACGATTTTCATAAAAAAAAACAACAACGAAACTGAACCCCTAACCCCGCCCCTATCCCCTTCGTCACATGGGTCAAGGCAAATCCTACCAAAACTTATGAATGTGGTCGTATAAATAAATACAAATTAGCCAACTCGCAAAATATGTACGAATTCTCGTGAGATAGCGTTGCTAGGAACTATACTCTCATTATGGTGTAATAATCAAGGATTTTGCTGTCGTAACATGGCTGCAGGAGCTCCTGCAATGATATTATGCAACGCCAGAAAATAGTCCCCATGGTAACTTTTAATAGCAGGGGACTATTTTTGGGCACTACATAATATCATTGCGCCTCCTGCAGCCATGTTACGGCAGCAAAGTCCTTGATTATTACGCCAGAATGAGAGTATAGTTCTTAGCCATATCTGCCTAGAAAATCACAACTTTTAATTTTCTCTCGGTCTTAGTACACAATGCAACCACAGAAGAGTCAAGCTTTAAATAGAAAAAAATATTCAAACTCTTTGGTTATTTTTTAGCGCGATTCTAATGGTCTAATCAGATTCAATGAATTATGCTAAGCTATGCTAAAAGGGGTAGCGCCAGACCTGGAGGTCAGCTGAATGGATTCCAAAATGGTAAAAATCTAATTTTTACCTTTAGGGAAGCTGGAAAATGAGCATATTTTCAAAAAAGTCCCTTTATGATCAAACTAAAATGCCCATGCAGAAATCACAGATAATTAGCAAACTTCAGACGCTGTGGAAAAAATACGTCACATGTCTTTACGGGATCTTTAAGGTATGTGTGTGTAAATGCACAGATTCCGGAAAATCATTGGCAGTGTGAATAAACCAAAAATCATACGATCTCGGACAATTAGTAACACGGGTTGCTAAGGACTGGATTTGGACAACTTTAAAGGCAATTTGTTTAATATTTAGATTTCAAATAGTTGTATCTCTGCCAAATATTGTCATATCCTAACAGACCATACATCAATGGAAAGCTAATTTAAAAATAAAATGACCCTTATGACTGGTTTTGTGGTCCTGGGTCACCCACACATACATATATAATGATGCAAATACCCGTAAATTGATAAGTGCAAACCTTGAGAAACCTAATGCAACTCCACAAAACACATAAATGATTGTGCATTCATATCATACTTTATTGTCTGTTAGAATTCCTATCTGAGAAAATTACTCATAGCCACAATCTAAGAGAAAAAAACATTGTGTGTCAAGGAAAAGCAGTCGCTTTGTTTTTTAACATAGTGAAAAAGTTTTACCCACATGGACATTTGTGTGTATGATTTTATAAAACATAGCTGCATGGAAAATGTCTGTTTTAATGACGGCCCAAGGCAAGGTTGTTGCCCATTGTGCTTACTGTTTGCATGGTTTTGTGGCGATAATTTTATCAGAGGAAAAGAGAAAAGGCTTAAGAGCTGAATGGGGGTCGGTGATGTAAATCTTCTCAATGAACTAAAGAGTGTGTAAAATTAGTTAATCAGCCATATATACTCTTGCTAAATCGAATGATTACGGCTGGAAGCGTGTAATGGAACTACACTTTAGAATACAATATGACAATATTACATTTAAAAATGAAAATGTTAAAATCTCTTATAGTGGATGAATTGCTCCTGCCTAGTTTATTGGTAGAGTATTGCATTAGCAGCGCAAAAGGTCATGTGTTCAAACCCATTGATAACAGATACTGATAAAAATGTATACCAGGTAATGCACTGTAAGTCACTTTGGATTAAACGCATCTGTTAATAAATGTAAATTTAAATGATTCTGTCCTCTATAGTTAATAATATAACATCTCTATTTATCTTCTCTCACACTGAAACCAAAATAGCTAAACTAATCTGCATTTCCTAGTATTCAGATTTACATTTAAACATACATTTACAGTACATTTATGCATTTGGCAGACAGTTTTATCTAAAGTGACTAACTCTATACATTTGTTCAGTATATGTGTTCAATGGAAAGCAAGAATAATTGATTTTCTTACGCTCGGCGTTTAACAAAGTGTCTAACATACAGTACATACACTAATAAAATGAAGATGCTACACGAAGCAATAGAAGAACCATTTTTCCCTGTAAGGTTCCTTAAAGAACATTTCATATCCAAATAACCTTTAGGCTATATAAATGTAGGAAAATAATGTTGTTTTTTGTTTTAAGAACCTTTGGGAACCAAAAATGGTTCTTCTACGGCAGAGGTGCCCAAACTAATTTGGCCCGTCATCATGCCACGTTAGATAAGGAAAAAGGATAAACGTCATTGATGCAGATGTTCATATTTCTAATTAAACATTTGTAACATTTTTTGTTTTATTCGTACGTTACAAAATTTTTAATTAAAATTAAATTCAAGGAATTAAAGTGAATAAAAGGAAATTTAAAAATGATTGGCAAAATTATTATTTTATTTCACAAAAGTTACCTTTGGAAATATAAGTATTAATGTTTACTTATTAATTTTTTAAATATTAGAAAATGATAAATTAGGAGAAAATTGTAATATAACAGCAACATTTACTTTTGGCCCACGGCCCTCAGTCAGGTTTGATTTTTGGCCCTTAGTAGAAAAAAGTTTGGGCACCACTGTTCTACGGCACTGCTCTTAAAGGGACACTTCACTTTTTTTGAAAATATGCTCATTTTCCAGTTAAACATTTGATATTACTGTTTTGGAATCCGTTCAGCTGATCTCCGGGTCTGGCAGTACCAGTTTTATGACATTTTATAAAATACATTAATTTATCATGAATTCTGTGTAATTAAACCTAAAAAATAATAAGCCAACAGCACTACTATGTATAATTTAATATGTTTTGTTTAATTAAAATATTATGTTTAGAACTGTTTTGTCATAAATTTTCTTTCGGGGGGCCGCAAAAGAATGTACCGTACACAAGGGGGGCCACACGCTGAAAAAGTTTGGGAACCACTGGCTTAGCATAATCCATTGAATCTGATTAGACCATTGGCATCGGTCTAAAAAAGTAACCAAATAGTTTCGAGGTTTTTCCTATTTAAGGCTTGATTCTTTTGTAGTTACGTCGTGTTTTAAGATTGACGGAAAATTGTGATTTTTTTTAGGCAGATATGGTTAGGATTAGGAACTATACTCTTATTCTGGCGTAATAATCAAGGACTTTGCTGCCATAACATGGTTGCAGCAGGCGCAATGATATTACGCACTGCCTGAAAATAGTCCCCTTGGTAACTTACAATAGCAGGGGACTATTTTCAGGCACTGCGTAATATCATTGCATGGGACAATGGAGTGTCGCTTTAAAGGTTCAGTGTGTAGGTTTTAGCTAAATCTAGCGGTGAGATCGCGAATTGCAACCAACAGCTCAGTTCACCTCTTCCTTTCGAAAAGCATAGAGAAGCTACACTGTAAAAAGTAAAAAGTTGGATCAACTTAAATTTTTCACTTAAAAAGTATTTTTAAAGTATACGTTTTTTAGGTGTTACCAAATGAAGTATTTTTTTTTAAGTTTATCAAACTTTTAACAGTGTACGGTAGCCGCCACAGGACAAATATGCCCTCCGAGACAACGTGAAGTGACGAAACGCGCTCTGTAGAGCAGTTTGTCCATTTAGGGCTACTGTAGAAGCATGGCTGTGCAAAATGGCGACTTCCATGTAAGAGGACCGTCGGTGTATGTAGATAAAAAAGTAAGGTAATAAAAACAATACAGTTCATTATAAAAATAGTTATGTATATTGTATTGCATTTCTATTAAGACATCCGTCTAAAAGTTACACAATGCACCTTTAAGAACCCTCTTGTAGCATATATGTTTTTACTAGCGTTTGTCAGGTTTGACACACACACACTCTTTTAGTTTAGGAAGAATGAGCTGTAAGCTGACCTCGACTGACAGTGTTTAAAGCATGTTCGAATCAGCCATGGGAAGATTCAGTGTTGATTAAAAACCGGATGTCGATATCTCCGGGGATCTGTACCGATAGTTCTTCTGGACTGCCTCTCACAGAGCCGTTCAGGAGCATTGCTTTAGTGATTGGCCGGTATCGACGTGGCCGCCGGGCAGATGGAGACAGAAGGGGTGTTGAGAAGATCGCCTGCGTGAGAACTGGTTAGGACACCACATGTGCTGATTCACAGGGTCAATTAAATGAGAGATTCAATGGAAGTACAAGATTTAATCTATAAGCATTTAGCTTTAAGTAATCTGTTAATAGGTTTGAAAGTTAGACATCCTACGGCCACAAAAGGAAGCACATTAATGATACTTCTATTCGTGTTCTTGGGTGTGTAGCATGTTATGTAATATAAAACATAAATCAACATGAACGGACCTTACAATCTATTTTATACATATTTTAAAGCCAAATCAGATTTTTGATACAAACAATATGTCAGGACTTGATTTTGACCTTCAAGAACAGATTGTGAGAAGAACATGCTGTTACATTAAGAGTCAGAAGAGGAGGGGTTAAAAATAAAAGGTATTGAGATCATCAACTAAATGAATCAAATTTAATGTGCCAGGCAAATACACTAAATGTTCATCTTTTTCTGTTTTCGTGAATATTGCACATTGTATTGATCGAAGGTCTTGTAGTTTTTTGTTAACCTGGACGTGTTCAGGAAAGAATACATACGATTAAATGAGACACTTTAAATAACCTCCTCCTGGTCGGGCCAATACTGCACAACTGACCTCCAATGATGATAAAAACACAGATTTAAGTGTTGTGTGCACAAACCAAACCAAAAATTAAACGTTTCTTTGCCGTTAACTTATTTTATGTTAAATATTTGCACTTTTTTGAATATTTTGTTTGCTTCTAAAAGCATTGTGGTCATTTTTTTACCTGCTGCTTACTCATAATTTCAGACCCCTATCTGATTCAGACTGCCAGACCATTTGCCCATTCAAGTATTTTTTTTACCATAATGCATAGCTGATTTTTCATGTGCTTTATGTTCACATGCACTCCTTCCTGCTTTCTCATTATTCAGTAATTTAATTTATTGACTCGGCCAGAAATGTGATGGCAAATACAGATCAGCAAAAGCAACACAGAGTACAGCACATTTTGTTTTCTTCTGCTTGTAACTCATTCATGTTGCAAAGAAATTGAAATGAAAAACTGTAATTTGCTTAATTGCTTTGGATTATTTATGTATTTTTTTTACAAATGACTTATCTGTGAGCTTCATTATTAAAAAAAATAAATGTGCCCTCATAATCTTTAATCAAAAACGTGAATCTCATTCCCTCCTCGAAACGATAGGTGTGTACGACGCACACGTCACTACGGCAAGCAGCAGGTGTCGGACCTGACGGCTTGACCTTCAACTTCTCCCTCGACTGCAAGTGGCAAACCTCGCCGATCAATCTGCGCAGTACCGCATTAACTTGAACACACCTGATTGGGTGATTCTCACGAAAACTTGGTTTTAAAAATGTCAAGCATGAAAATGTAAAAATTGCTTAACTTAATTTACTTTTTTTCCCACCAGACATTAAAAAAACAAAGTCTGAGTAAATGGGAACATTAATTTAAAAACTTTTACTGATCATTTAACACTTTTTGTAACATAATTTAAAAAATTAGTCCTAAAAGATCTAATTACCGCAACAGTCAGAAAACATTAACGCTGACATATTTTCAAAATGACACGACAAACCTGAAAGAACATAATTTGGAGATTCTGCACATGCATTTAAAATCAAAGTATTATGCTTCTATTAATTAAATTAACATTTAATAAGCATCTGTTGCGGTAATGATAATCAAAATGTCGTGTAAGCATTCTGACAAGATCATATTTCAAATTAACTGTAAAAAAAATGATCTTACCTGGTAGCCATCTTGAAGTAACTGGTCCATGTGCTTGGTCACTCAAAATCAATATTTATTAAAATTCTGTATGTGTGCTTAAACTGTTCTCAAAAAGTGTTGCGGAGGATGAGAACATCAGGCATGGACACATCATTTTCCTAATTTTTCTTCATTATTATTATACATGAATATTCAGTAAATATTTTTTCTGTCATCTAAAGTAGTCTAGCAAAACATCCATTTATTTTTTTTCTTAATATTTTTGTGTTAATTTGATTAAATTACAACATAACGCATGTTCAAACACAGCCGGATACATTGCGGTAATGAGAATTTCAGCAGAAAATGAGATAAAATTTACAATTATAAATTCTTATGTTGAAATCACACATTGTGCAAGGTAGAAAACAGTATTGTGTTAATTCTGATGCTTTTTAATGTTACTATATTACACATTTTAAAGCTAAAATCATTAGTGCCGTGGTGTTTCAATGGTTTCGTGAGAATCACCTGATTGCTCTTTACTTCCGGTCATATGGTATGGCAGGAGGGCGGGGTCTGGGAAAAAAATTGCAGCGATTAGCAAATAGCAACACGACCTAACTTCAAACGATCCAATCAATTCTCGATGGACGAATTCAAATCCAGCCCTACCTTTTTTTTTATTTCAGAAGTCATTTCACTTGGATATACTGTACAGGGAAAATAAGACAATCACTGTTTCCGTTTCATGGGGACTTTCATGTTTGTATGATGAGTATTCACGGAGTTTCAATTGATTTTTGAAAGAGAGAGAAATGTCAATGCGCACCCTGTTTATTTTCTTTATTTGACAAAAACACAAAGATTTGTTGTTATTGTGAATGTACACAAATTAAAGAAGACTCTTTTAAATGATGTCAAACACGTACGTGTATGATTATTAATGATGAGGTATTTTAAGTTGATTCTGCTATAATAATAAGAAAACACGTCAAAACGCGGCGCCTTGTTTTTGGACCCCAGTGAGTTAAAGCACAACTGTGCCAATATAGTCTTCAATCTTAAAGGGTTTTTTTCTTGGCAGTGATGCACCAAAGTTTGATTTCAAATCTTACTCAGTCAATATAAAAGATTCACAGAATGTTCTTTACATTATGTAGGATGATTTTATGTATCATAAAATGACTTTATCTGGGTTTTTGACAGACTAGGTCACAAATGTGGCTGGGCTTGAGTAGCACATCATCTTGTGGCGAAACATTGTAAACCTGCAGTGACATGCCAGGCAAAGAGCTGTAGCGTGTAAGATGAGTGTGTGTGTTAGTGTTTCTGAGTAGCTATGCAGGGTGGTGATAGAGGATGAACACCAGAGCTGTTCTTCTGCCAGCTCTTTACTGCTGCCGCTGGTTAACAGCGCTCCGGTGGGCTCAAAGCAGCTTGGGAGATAAGGAGGAGAGCGGCTCTTTGGCTGCTGTCGTGGACTCGGGCAGCATCTGCTGAAGCATGCCTCTGCCCGGGCAGAATTGACTGCGGAGACGAGGGACTGGTGGGCAGACGTCCATTAGGCCAATATCCTGGATCCCTGCTCTGTTTGATAGATTCACTCCTGAGGCTGAAGCATCCCCTTCCGAACTTCCTAATCATTTTGTTTGCCTTTTATCCTGGCTCTCCTGATACACCTTCTGAATTAAGTTATTCCTTAACCATCACATGACTGAACGAGAGACTTTTAACGTGACTTAGAATCTTTATTTACATTTATCCTTATGCAGTATTTTGAAATTTAAAACACAAATAGTAATGTTAGGGAGAAAACGTATGTAGTTCTTTTCGATATAAGGATCGTTGTTAAAATCTTAAAAGAGAAATAGCACCATGAATGTAAGTCATGATGCACCATGAAAAATTATGTGCGTCATGCGTGCACCATGTCAAAATAAGTGTCTGCTGCACACGCGGCGAAATTGTTTGTTTATGATAAAAGAGACGTTCACAAAATACTCGCAAGACCCTCACTCGCAACATTGAACTCTGATTACACATGAGATTAAGCAAATGTTTGGCAAATGTGAGCGTCTCTTTTATCATAAACCCATTTGAAGCGTCTGCAGCAGGCTCGTATTTTGACATGACGCATGATGCACATAGGTTCACATGATGCACCGAACACATATTTTGACATTATGAGCCACACACATGACGGGCTAAATACATGTTTTGACAAGCTTCGTATCGTGCATCCTCGAAAAAGAAGTCACCAGGCCACCACTGGATACAAAGTTTTTTGGTTATCTCTAAAAAAGTAATGTTTTTCTACTTGTTATAGATAACTATTAGTTGAGCATGAACATTCAACATTCCAATCAGTGGATGTATTAATTTGAAGGTCATAAGAATTTGTATTTTTTAGTGCTGGTTGTAAGGCCCAGCTTTATAAAAAAATCTATTCCTTTTTTGGTCATGTGATTTTTTTTAAACTCTGTCTCATTGTGTAGCTGTTCGGTGTAGTTATAAAAAATGAAAACCACACAAGAAATTATTTTTGAATATATATTTATGAAAAATAAGAAAAGATAATGATACAGCCCTGACACAAATTTGAGTGTCTCCAAAAGTAGTGGGTCACTTAAGTATGCTCATCATATGTAACTCTGGACCACAAAAATAGTCATAAATCATACGGGTATATTTATAGCAGTAGCCAACAATACATTGTATGGTTCAAAATTATAGATTTTTCTTCTATGCCAAAAAACATTGGGATATTAAGTAAAGGCCATGCTCCATGATGATATTTTGTATATTTCCTACCGTAAATATATATAAAAATTTATTCATCATTAGTAATATGGGTAATATCGACTTCATTTGAACAACTTCAAAGGCGATTTTTTTCAATATTTGGATTTTTTTGCACCCTTAGATTCCAGATTTTCAAATAGTTGAATCCCAATGAAATGCTTATTTATTCAACCTTATGTTAATATATATATATATCTCTCAAATTAAAAACTTGACCCTTATGACTGGTTTTGTGGTCTATGGGCCCTATTTTAATGATCTAAGCACACTGTCTAAAGTGCACAGCAAGGTTATTATAGTTTTGCTTTTTTAAATGAGTTTTTTTATTTTAATCTCGTTTTCAGTTTTGCTTTAAATTTAAGTTTAGTTAAGGTAGTTTCATGAATGGTTTTGTTAGTTCACGTTTAGTTTTTATTTTGCAAACACATTTCAATTTAGTTTTTATTTTATTTAGTTTCAGTTATAGTTTTAGTAATTATAGTTTAGCAGTTAACAGCAGCTAGACTGTCTGGAAACATTTTAACCAGGTTTTGGATATTTCCTACATATGAAGTATTTTCGGCTGGTTTGTGGAATTTTGTCAAGGCTTATTGTCTAATGTAACCTATCGCTGGGCTAACTATGATTAGCAATGGGGATTATTTTAAGAGATCATTCAAAGGATGGCACACACATCTATCGCTGTATGTTTGTTTAACATTTAAGCTAGCTAGTGCACTGACGGTTGACTTATCATCACCTATAAAACAGAAAATTTCTGATTTGTACTAGATAAGACCAACACAGATGCATAGATTAATTTACCTGATATGAAGTGTGTGCACTGCAAACACGAGCATTATTTGCGATCGTCTCCGTCCATTCAACCACAATTGTCCTTTTTATTACTGTGAAGGAATGTCTGCCGGGACCCGGTTAAACTTTTGCTTTGAACCAAAAGTGCTGGTCCTTCTATTTTGGTTGCCAAAAACACAACAAGACGACATTTTAAAGTCAAAACCTCAACTTTTAGCGCTCCTGTTATGAGTTCTTCCTTATGTTTTGCCTCCAGCTAGAGCGGTGACGTCACAGTGACGTCGGCGATTAAGGGGTCTATTATAAAGCCTGTTCAGATTTTCCGCCATGGGATGAGAGCTTATTAATTACGAAAACTAATAATTATTTTTGATAATTATTATTTTATTTCAGTTAGTTTTTCAATAACATTTGCTCGTTTCGTTAAGTTTTAGTTTTTCATTTCTTATGAATTTTTAATTTTATTTCAGTTAACGAAAATGTTTTTTAGCTGATAGTTTTAGTCTTAGTTTCAGTTTTCGTTTACGAAAATAACCTTGGTGCACAGTCTAATCGGGCGTGTCCGAATACAATTTTTCTAATTTAATGATGTGAAAAATGGCTTGTGCGTCAAGGGCACAGCCTAAAAGGGTTGTTCCTATCGCGTGCGCATGTGAAAGCGAAAGTTTCGAGAGTGCACACGTGCGTACGCAAAACTAAACTCGATAGTTTCACGTGCGCATGCGAAACTAAACTTTATTTTAATATTTGCTCCATGTCCCCTTAGGGGCTCCGTAACCACCAGTTTAAGATTGGTGTTAAAAATTGCTTTGTTTTCATTTGTATTGAAATTTTTAGTTTTTTGTATTAAAACCTTTAAATGTCGTTTTCTTTCAGTCATGGAAGTAAGAATAGCAGGCTTTAATTTTTATAAATGGATAGCCTACATGATTAGTGTAAAAAAGAATTTACAAATATGCAAGAAAAGGTTCGTACTCTAAAAATACTTTATTTGTAACGAACAAGAGATAAAGAATTTACAAATGTGTGGAGGGCCTATTCGGCACTCGGACAGCGCCGTGAGTTAAAAAAAAAAATCATTACTTAAAAAAAGGTTCTCATTGTATCCACAGGTACATAGTCATCATATACGATTAATCCATGGGGTAGAATAAAAAACAATTAAAAATAGATGCAATATTTTCATTTGTTTAAAGCTCACGTAACACACGCTGTTTCTGCATTTCTGATGTTAATCTGGAGTACCTATAGAGTAGTATGACATCCTTTATATCTCCGAAAAGTCTTTAGTTTAATCAGATTTATAAAAGAAAGATTAGCTTTACCGAATCTTTCCGATAAGGTACGAAAAAACGAAGAAGGAGGAGTTATACCACGGGAGGAGCGAGTACGAGTCATGCAACACTATACAACACTGTTTTAACTTATGATTCACTACATGTTCGTGTCATTTATATAATATGCACGCGACTATTTCCAACATAAGACAGAAGTCTTACTTACCGCGTGCAACTCGTCATGACCCGGGTGGGAAAATCCACTGCATCAAACACACACGCAAAACTCCGCTGCTACCCCGGATAATAAACTATATCCATTGTTTCCATAAGGCTGGCTTTCTTCTCCTTACATCCAAAGACACACTTCATCTTTTGTGCCATTGTTGAGTTTTGAAATTAAACAAAGCTGAGTGGCGTGATAAGATGTTTGCAAGCTCCAGCGTCTCCCGCTGATTGACGGGTGGGCGGGGTTTTCCGGGGGAAGTGCACATATAAAGAAGTGATACGTATCGAAAACCCCTGAAACGTCAGTTGGACCTGTAATCGAAAAAACTTTCGGAAACTTGTACGAACCCTGGCGAAGTGTAACATGTCCAACTGCTGTTTTGACACTTTGCCTACGTTTAGCATGAGGAAACAACTCTAACTGTGTTAGTAAGTCAGAATGCTTGAAATACCATTAAACCCCCCCTTTAAAGCAAAGCATTTAATTACATACCAGGCTACAGGTGAAGCAGCTCTTTACACCAGCTCATTACGTCTCATAATTTGTCCTCATTTATGTCCAAGAGACTAAATAACAATCTTTTACATTTTAATCCTTTTATTTTTCATATTTAAAAACTTTATGTGCTGCTGAACATCCATGTGTGTGATAAGCAAACGCGCATTGTCATCCCATTTATACATTACTAACGCGCTCTTTAAATAACAAAAACAATATTGTGCCATTGACGTTAGACTTTAGATCAGGTTTCAGTTGGTCAATGGCGTAGTCCATTTTAGTTACACAACGCGCCAACAATGCGCCTGAACACACCTCGTTTTCAGACAGAACGCCCATGGGCACAAAATTGGGCGCAAATGCATTTGATATTTAAACAACTTGGCGCTAAACTAGAAAATGATAATTGCACCGGGTTAAAACTAGGAAAAGACTCTTGTGTCGTGCTTTGCACTGTATTGCGCCAGGTGTATGATAGGGCCCCAAATGTTCAACTGTGTAAGACAAACAGATAAAATTTGAAAAACAATAGTATGGGGCAGTTTGCCGGACAGGGTTTAGATTAATCCAGGACAAGGACTTGGATAAATTAGGCCATTTAAGTCTTTTTTACAAACATACCTTACAAACAACAATACTGGTGTGCATCATGAGAAAAAACAATGGCACTGATATATGGTATATGAAATATGTCAGTACAATATGTTTTTAAATTAAGGCAGCTCAAACATGCATTTTAGTCTGAGACTAGAATGGCCTGTTCGGGAAACCACCCCTATATCTACTGTTTTAGCACTTTAAACTAACATATAAATTAATAAAAATAAAAAAACATACTTTTTTTGCAAAATGTTTGGCCTAAATTGTGTGTTAATTGTTTGATATTTGGTTTTCTAATGCAGTAAAGTTTCAAGGGTGGTTTACAGTACTGTAAGTGTCCAAATAGACTTTTTGGTGGCACTCTAGTCTATATATGATTTATCACTTGAGCAAAAAAATTCTATGAAAATCATTCATTAATCCATTTCTAATTAATGTTCGTGTGACAATGGTTTCAGCAACAATGTGCACTTTTGTTCAATGAGGCTTATTGTGTTTAAGACATATTTGCCTCATTTCAAGGATTTTTGTGAACCTTCCGCTGTACATATTTCAGTTTTTCTTGGTATTTTTCCTTTGATTTTCCATTGACGAGCGCTGAAGTACCGGGGTAGTCATGAAAAATTGCAGGTTGTCTGTCTGTTGGTCCTTTTTCCTTAAATTGCAGGCCCGCTTTACACTCAGTCATATGAAGTGTTTGGAAAAATAATGTGCTTCATATCATATACTTTGTCTGGTGTAAAGTGCAGGTGTTAAATGCGAAACGTGTGTTTAGAAGAATCTGCAACAATCGCCTTTCGATAAACCTTTGTTCTGATGCATTTTCTGCCACCCCATTATGACTGAAGGTAGGAGATTAAGTGCAGTGCGTCTTCATCAAATAGTTGCCTTTCAGTGCCAAAATAACCGAGACCACCTGTGCGATCGAGCGTCCGGAGATGCTCTGAATTGTGGTCTTCTTACCATTTGCTGTCGCCACTACAATTACCTTCCTTTATAATATCATATAAGAAGTTGAGCTTATTTCAGCATCGCCGTGCCAGAACTGCTGTTTACTCCCAAATTCAAAGGGGTGAGGCACGAAGCCTGTAAAATTGCGGATAAATGCTTGACTCTCACTGGCCAAGCATCTGATCTGAGCTTGTATTGATTTGTACTAAAGATCCTGGTCATTACAAGTAATTGATTCCACCATCTAAACAGTGTCTTTAGAGCATTATAAGAAGGCCACGGGCATTTAAACCCACCAGAGTGCATTTTACAACATTTCACGGTGAATTAATTTGTAACTTTTTTAACTTGCGCGTTAAAAAATATATAGGCTTACTGTGATGTGCTAGTAAGCTTTTTATTAATTACTTACGCGGTCTCGCCAGGCAAATGCCAACTGTGGGAACTTGCCAGTGTTTCTTCACTTCGGTTGCTCTGATACTTTTTGTCTATTGTGTTTATCAGTTGTTGAAAGATTCACTGGTTGGTTGTTGTAATATTTGTCCCTCCACTGATTGGACAGCTGAGTGAAGTTGAATGTTTCATCCAAAGTTGAATATTTTTAAAATCTGGGCACTCATGGCTGAATGCGGACAAAAAGCAGAGTGCCCACGCTCAGCCCGGACAAAACCCGCCGGCTGCTGCCATTTTTAAAAGCGCTGCACTTTGATTGGAAACAATTGAAAACATACGCTGGCCGCAGGCGAAATCACCTTGGTGTATACAGCCCCTTATACCACCAGTTGTATTAATGGTTACTAATTGTTCAATATAGCATTCCAGTTGTGCTAAAGCACACAAAATACACAAAACACTTGCTGTGTGACTTACAACATCTGTTCCCTTTCAATATGGTTCACTTCGCAACGTCTGTAAAAAATACAGACCAATGGCGTTTGAGCCCGCGCGGGATGGCACACGTCCTTATATAAGCACGGGATCAAGCGTCAAGAGCTCATTAATTTTCTCCTTCAGCACGAACCTCTCGCTGCTCCGAAGAAGAAGAAGCCTTACTCGCCGTCGACACAAGCCCTGCAGCGGAGTCCAGGCCTAGCGTCTTCCCCTGCCATTTTCCGGCTAAGAACCGAAGATAGCAGAATCCAGGTCTAGCGTCTTCCCCTGCCGCTTTCCGGCTGAGAACCAAAGATGGCCTTCGCTTGCCGTGGTAAGAGCCCTGTGCAGCGGACACATGCCTGACGAGGACTCCCCTGCGACCGCCCGGTAAGATCAATATTTTTAATATAAGCTATTAGGTAAAAGAGCAGGCGCTGTTGTAAAAGCATCCAGCACAGCGGCTTGAGTGAGCCTCTCTGCTATGAATTTCCCCCGAGCGCGTAACCGGTCTGGCACCTCCCACACCGAGACCGCTCTCATATGCACGGTTGTCCTATCTATGTTTCTTGCTCCCCCTGCTGTTCCTCTCTCGCGGAGACGAACAAACGGTGAGCCGTGAGACTAAGATGGATGCATAGACTAGCGCACACGGGCTATCCCCCCTGTCTTCTGTCACAACGCAACCGTTCATGCTTTACACTCCTCACACAGTCAGCCGCGAGATCTCTGGCACCCTAATATGAATTCTTTGAGTGCATCGCCGGGTGAAGACCGCTCATACGATGCATGGCTGTTCTATCTGTGTTACATGCCCCCCTCTGCTGTTCCTCTCTTGCTGAGATGAACAAGTGGCGGAGCAGAAGAACTAAGATAGATGCATAGGACAAGCAAACACGGGTGGGTCTGACCCCTGTTTTCTGTCATAACACAGCCGTTCGTGCTCTACGCTCGCGGAGTCCCTCGCTCCTTCCCCCGCAGTAGCGAGGTCTCTTAGCGGCTTCTTAGAGTCAGCGTGCGGTCTTACGGCTCCTTGCCTCTAAGTGCAGCTGTCCAGTGTTCAACGATTACAGAGCTTCATGACCCTCCCCTCCTGGAGCGGCGCAATCTCATTCGTCTTGCTCGATAGGGCAAACACGCCTCTATTGGAGCACCAAGAACACTTATTATAAGAGCCTAACCGGCCTGAATCTGTCTCACTTCGGTAGAGCTCACTATGTTTGTCTGCCCTGTCATTTCTCTCTGGCTTAGACGGAATCAGAGGCAGAACGAATTTGTTTGATAATATGCTGAGGCCCGAACACCTCCCCTTATTCAGTTCCGTCCTATATCAGTGCGCTGAATATTGGTACATTCTTATATACCCCGTTTTTTCTGCCCTTTTAATAAACGGCAAAACAGCGGGGCTCACGGCAGACTTCCTCACTGTGTATGAGTTCAGTCTGACATCAAACCACCTAGACATACTGCTCTGCTGTGAGCCGCTCTGGTTACAGTCACTACAGAGGCTCGTGCACCTAAACGGCCATGCTCTGGTCTTACTCGCAGCATAGCTGCGTCGACAGAGAACAGACTGTCTGGGAGAAGAAGGGTTAATTCGCGCCTCGGCTGGACAGCCCTGAAATGTTTTTTTGTGTGCTCTGTTTATCCAGAAACATTCACATGTAATACTGTCGGTTATGCGACCTCACTATAGTGGCGAACGGTATTGAATTCCTCTCTAAGAGCAATTTCCGTGCTTACTATACTGTGTATTGACACCGCACGGCTGTACGGTGTCTCTAAACACTTTTTGCCTTACCGACAAGCAGTCAATAAACGCACACATAGCCCGCCGTTAATAATTGTATTGACGCTCGCCGAAAAACCCCAGTTTGGCGATCCACTCCCGGGACACCGGGCTGGACTCTAAACAATAATTCAGACGTTTTCTTGCTGAAATTCGCTCGCAGCCCACCTCAGTTTTTCCGCTACGATACTGACGATGCAGGCGAGCACGGTCTTACAGCTGTTATTTTCTCTTCCTAGAGAGACGGCAGCCTCAGAGTTTTTCATGGCTCCAAGCGTTTGAATCGCGCCCTCTCTGGACGGCCACTCAAAAGCTTACAGCCAAGCAGTTTATGACATTTTTCGGCCATATGGCTGGTTTATATCAGTGGATCCGAAGATGCTCACACCTCCGCTCCGCTCCAATACTCAGAGAAATTAAGGGTAATATCAACCTCAAGTGAGCTTGCTACCCGCCACAGTGAGTTTCGTTTGTGACGCTCGGAAGCGAGCCTAACACCAGAGCACGCTCACAGTCAGACGCGCCACATCTCGTTTAAGGCGGGCTCACGTACCTCCCTAACGAGCCCCAGAAAGCAGAATATTGTGGCATTCTGTTCATAAGACCACTTCAGTTTGACTAAGCAAAGGTCCCGCCCCGAGCTGACGGCCGGGAAGCTTATGCTGAGTTACACACGGCTGCATGAAGTGCTATCGTTACGAGCTCGCCCAGCATCTGCTGTGGGTTGGACACGCATTGCGACGGCAATCAGCCCTTGGCGCGTGAAATGCACGTTTGTCTCATATCAATCACCTTGTACTCTACATACAGTCCATTTAAGGGGATGATTTTAGCACTGCAGCACTCTCGCCCGTGTTATTGTGATAACGTGGTCGAGCAAACTACGGTGGTTTTCATTATTCACTGAGCCAGGTTGAGATCTCGCCCCCTGTACAAGCTGACGAGTCATCTCCTTTATAAACTCATTGCATCGCTTTATAAGCTATGTTCAATCAGAGTGATACGCATCTCGTGTTTAAACCACCAAGGTGCAGACATATTAACCCGTTACGACGAGTGTGTGGAGATTGCATCCGGGATACACCTACGTGCCTTATGACACATTGACACGAGCTGCTAGGACCCCTCTTGCGAGGCGTCCTTATGCAAAGTCTGATCTATTTCTGTCCAGTGACAGCGAAAAGTCTAAACCCCCACGAATTGTGGTGTGGAACGCTTTTCTCCTCACTACAGAGGCTCGTGCACGGCGGCTCTCTACCCCTCAGGTGCCCGAGGCTCGGCTCTGGAACTGTCCAAGGTCCTGAATGACAGATACGTCTGACGTACATCAGACGATCAGCTGTTCGTCTGCGTCACAGATCACTCACTAGCGCACCTGTCAACACAGGTTATTTATGAATCGTTGAAGTTATCACCTCCCATAACAATGATGCTCACTCGTGGTTAATCTACTCCATGTATGGATTAGCTCTACCTCAGGCATGGTCTTAGAGGTTTCTCATTTGACATTTGTGACACGGCCGGCTGGTCCCCGCCGTCCACGTTGTCAATTTTACAGCTTCGACATCCCTGCCTTGCGCACTACTGGCGTTTGTTGCATTAAAGGTGCGCCCGTAAGCTCACCTGTATGCACGATATGGTTTTTAATTATATGCGTCCACCGTGCGCTTAGAGAAGCTCACCTATGCACGCTATAAGATTTCGGTATACACTAAAGATGCGCTTGGAGAAGCTCACCTGTATACACGGCTGTGTTATCCTTTTGTGACACATACATTGTTGTTCATCTGTGTACATTCATGGTACACGGTACATCTATCATATCTGTACACATTCACGGCGTGTTCTGTGCACTGATTTATTTATACGCATTCACGGTGCACTGAAGGGTTCACCCGTGTGCGCACAATTTATTATCAGAACACATGACGGCGCGCTCTAGAATCTTGCCGGCCTGTGCACTATAACACTCTGATTCATCTTTATGCATTCATGATGTACTCAAGTGTTCACCTGTGCCCGTGCAATTTATGGTCAAGTACACGTTTTCGGCGCGCTTGGAAGCTCACCGACCTGTGCACTATAATATTAACTACTGTATATGCATCCCCCATGCGCTCGAGGGCTCACCTGGGTTCACACTATTGTGGTATCTGTATAATCCCACGCTACGAACCGTTCTGCCGCATATTATAGTCAGATCGGCCGTTCGTGAACCTCGCAGATCACTCACTAAGTATGCCGGTTACTACAGTGGCTATTTGGATGGATCGTTGAAGCCATCGCGCTGGCTCACGCCTTCCTCAATAAGCTATATGTTAGAGCCCACTCTCTGCGAAGTTGGCTTCATCATGGGCTTGGTTTACAGGAGTATCTATTCTTGATATCTGCAACGCGCCCGGCTGATATTTGCCGTCTACGTTTGTCAGATTTTACAGCTTAGACGTCCCTGCCCTACGAGCGCAGGTTCTCTCGGCTTAACCATGCACGCGCATTCATGCGTTTTATGTGTACATCAAGGTGCGCTCAGCGAGCTCACCAACGTGACTCTGGACTTACTTATTCTCGCACACCAGCGGCGCGCTCTGTGATCTCACCGTCTTGTGCTATGTAATGTGCTTCCCGGTGCGTTTAATACCCCACCGCATGCGCATTAACATTTTATATGGTGCTTACAGTTTTGCTTTAAAGCTGTGAATATGCTGGATATGGGGCCACATACAGTGTCTCTCCGGTAAGGCACTTAAGTCCGTTGTGTATGCACGGCGTGATGGGATTACGTTCCCCCATAGCGTCAGCAACTGACGCAATGCGAAGTGAACCGTATTGAAAGGGAACGCTTAGGTTACTCACGTAACCCCGGTTCCCTGAAATAACGGGAACGAAGCATTGCATCTCTTGCCGTGCTACAAACGTCTACGCAGCAAGTGTTATTCGGCTGCGCGCTACAGTTGAATAATAATGAGCTCTTGACGCTTGATCCCATGCTTATATAAGGACGTGTGCCATCCCGCGCGCAGGCTCAAACGTCATTGGTCTGTATTTTTTACAGACGTTAACCAATAGGCTTCAATCGCGGAGTAAACAGGAGTTTCACCCATAGCGTCAGCAACTGACGCAATGCTTCGTTCCCGTTATTTCAGGGAACCGGGGTTACGTGAGTAACCTAAGCGTTTTGCAAGCTCCTGTGTTTATCACTACACAGTACAAATAGAGACCAACTAACTTAACACACAACTTGTAAACTGTCAGACAGAAAGGTACTGGGGAGGTACAATTTTGTTCCTTTAAAGGTAAAAGGAACACAATTGCTCAGTGGTATTTTTAAGAGAGCCACACTGACAGGATAAAGTCAATAAAAGAGCCACTTTTACAGCAAACTAAGTATCAAGAGCTACATCCAAATAGCATGTCTGTTTAAACATACAATATGCAATTCAATAAATACAAAAGGGAGAAACATTCTGTATCATTTTTTGTAACTGAGACAAGATGATTTCCATTAAAGAACAACTATCAACTAATTATCCAATTCACGTTTTTACATTTCCTTTGGTGTGTGTGGTGATGTAGACAAGACCGACATTATCATAATTCCTCACACTTTGACTCACAACCTGTAAATTACCTCCTGTCAGCAATGCATTGTGAGCGAATTTTTAAACATGGTAAGGAGCGACATATTTCCGGCTGGCGTCAGAGGTATTCATAATGGGGCGACAGTGGCTCAGTGGTTCATGTAGGTTGTCTACAAACGGGAAGGTTGGTGGTTCAAACCCCGGCTTCACCGGACCAAGTGTCGAGGTGTCCTTGAGCAAGACATCTAACTCCAGCTGCTCCCGACGAGCTGGATGGCGCCTTGCATGGCTGACACCGCCGTCGGTGTATGAATGTGTGCGTGAATGGGTGAATGTGAGGCAAACTTGTAAAGCCTTTGGATGGCCATAGGTCTGTTAAAAGCGCTATATAAATGCAGTCCATTTACCATTCAGACATGGGCGGACTTGGACAAAAAATCGGCCCTGGCATTTTGGACCAGACCGGCACCTCATTCGATAACGCACACATTTTCGTTTTTGGTCTCTTGAAGGTGTATACCAAATCATGATATAAAACAAGGTTAAACCCAAGGCTTTGACTCTCTGTTCTGTTTGTCAGATCTAAGGGTGAAAATCTCTCAATAAGTTTTATAAATTATTAGAGAACAAATTAATTTACTGAAAGCTACCAGAACAGCCAAAAGTGTAACCAAAGGTATGGACGGACTTTGTTAACATGAAAAGGAAACACATATTTATGGATACACTGTCCAAAATCAAAGCAAATTTTATCTAAACAAAAGGGAACAAATGAAACTTACCCACAAAATCTCTTTCTCAACCCCCCCCCCCTAAAAAATGAAACTAAAAAACAGTAGTAGGGTTAATAAGATTCTTAAAATCGTTCTGCCTTCTCGTGAATTCTTCCATTTGAATTTAATCCACAATTTACACACATTCATACTTTATTTTATACTGTATGCTATAAACATTTATTGTTACTATTTGCTTGTCTGACAGTTACTGCAGCAAGTGTTACATGGCAAATAATCTAAATGTAACTTTTAAATTAAAACAGCAAAATTCACCTAAAGTTAAGCAGTTTGCATATCTGGATTTGCTGATTATCTGTAATTTTTTTAATATAAAGATGCATTTTCTGTAATGCAGCTTTGAAACAATATGCATTCATGTGTAAATCACTATACAAACGCTTAAACTTAGTGAACAGAGACTTTCATTTGATTGGTTGGAATTGTGCTTAGCTCTGTAATGTGATTGGCTGGAATTCACGTTCGTCTTAACAACAACTCGATTTCTTTCATATGATTGGTAAAAATCTTGCTCAACCATGTAATTCGATTGGTTGGGAGTCGTTTACGATGTCTTGTGTGAACATAAACTCCTGCCTTCTTTCATTTTGATTTGTCAACATGCAGAGCGTGTGTCAAGGGCCGGTGATCTTGCGCTATTTATTTTTTTGAATACATTACGCCAGCAGGACCAAAGTGAAAAGGTTTGGTGATGTGATTGGGCCAGCCGCATGTCAATTGGGCCGCTTATCAACTGTCTGGATTTATTGGCCGGTCAGAAACAATAATATATAGATTTAAAAAGTGTCGGACTCGGGACTGTCAGCCCAAATAACTCCGCAGCCCACCAGGAAAATGACCGGTATGCCAGATGGCCATGGGTGATGTATTCAGACCAATCACAACGTACAGATTAGCTGGCCAATCAGGGACACAGTGCTTTTCAGATCGATGCGGTTTGTACAAAATCAAAGCGTTTGAGGAAAGCAGTATCTGGAGCCACAAAAATGTACAGTATGTGGAAAATAATGTGTTTTTAAACCATAAACTACGCAAACACATTGTATTATACCAAATATACAAAATAACGTCATTTTTTAGCAATGAAATAGGTGCACTTTAAAGCCACAATATGTACGATGTTCACCATTAGATGTCACTTTTATACAACATCAATAAAAAGGCAAAGCGTAAAGGGATAGTTCACCGAAAAATGAAAATTCTGTCATCATTTTCTCATTCTCGTGTTGTTCTAAACCTGTATAAATAAAACACAAAAGAAGATAAATGATGGTAAGCACACAGTAACCATTGATTTCCATAGTAGGAAAACAAATATTATGGAAGTATTATAATAAATGATGAAAAAAATGATTTAATTGAATTCCATCATATTTGTTTTTCCTACTATGGAAGTCAACGGTTACAATCAGCTGTGTGCTTATCATTGGCGGGCAGTCAATTCTTTTCGAGGGCGAAGCTCGTCACAACGTATTTAGCCCCATCATGTGTGTATCAAAATGTGTGTTTGGTGTGCCATGTGAACCCTGTGCATCATCTATCTTGTCAAAAAAGGTGCCTGCTGCACATGCGTCTAAAGGGTTTATGATAAAAGAGACGCTCGCGTTTGCCAGATATGATGTTATGAAGTTGAGTAAAACAATGTTTTTACCATCCAGAGATGTAAGAAATTTGTTAATCACACCCTGGGTCCCAATCTGCATACCATTCATCCTAAATACTATTTAAAATTGGTACAGTATGTCCCAAATCATAGTATGTTAAAGAGCACCTATTACATACGTCATTTTGTGTATTTGCTGTAATACAATGTGTTCGCATGGTTTATGGTTCAAACATTATTCGAAGGGAGTCTCACCCAGGGTGTAATTGAGATTAAAATGATACAGTCATGAAAGTTTTCCAAATAAAGTGCATTTTTATGGTACGTGACAACATTTACAATGAGTAAGTGTTTTGTAAACATAAAACATGTTTAATCTAGAATATGTCATTTTACATGATTCATTTTATTTATACTGCACTTAAAGCGCTATAGAAAAATAGACTAACCCCTTTTTTTGTTTACCCACTGGTTTGTTTCACACACAGTTCCTAAAACATAATTTGTGCCATTTTTTGTAGCCCTTTGTCACTGATCTAATCAGCCCTCACATCTGGTTTTAATCATATTTAATGGATAAGTTATGCCAGAAGCTGTTTCCAGTTTAAGATACTCTCAAGATTTAGGGTTTGTGAATTTTATTACATTTAATCACAGAGAGTGTATGATGATTTATGTTTTAACATGTCCTCCATTTAAACAGTAAGTGACATGTGTTGGATGGACAGTCATTAGCTGTTTATCTCTCTCATCTATATTTACTCTTCTTTGCCCCTCTTGCATTAACCTCATAACAGGGCAGCTCTCAAAAACAAGGATAACACAAAAGAAGAGAATACGATGAGGCGCTTTCACCGTGCAGGTCTGTCGTCGTAGCATGTGTGGCTAATCCTTTTCTGGCAAGGATTGGCTATTAAACCCCGGCCCTTTCATTTCTCGAGCAACATCAGCAGTGGAATATGATCATAGCGTTATTTGCTGCGTCTCTGCAGTGTGGGATTGTCACAGTGACATGCCTGTGAGTACCAGGAGGACCATCAAAGGCAGTAGCCATTGATCCATATCTTCAAACACTGCATTACAGAATTGAATTAAAGAGACATTTAGTCCACAAACATTTGGACATCAAAAACCTCAGCTGTTGCCTGGAGACTGGTGCTTGTCCTGCTTCTCAGACTGAACACAGCAGTGAGTGCTTACTGTAACATACTGACATCCCAAATCTAAGCCAACATGTTCCCAAATCGCAGGCAAAATAAACAGTTTTTTTTTTAAAGGGCACATATTATGCAAAGTCTACTTTTACAAGGTGTTTGTACATAAATGTGTGAACACAACAACCCTACAATGAAAAATCCATCCTCTCCTTATTTTTTTATTTGGACATATGATGCTAGCCCGTGAATTTTTGGTTTCTGTTGTATCACCCACTACCTCTATAATGGCTGCATAGGTGCACTGGAACAATTCTTCCTAAAATGCATTAAACTTTTATTTACAAAGACGTGAAACTCACCGAGTGGTCAGGGGTGTTCACTGATATGCTCACACAAAAATCGCTGCAAAAGATGCTTTCTAACAGCTGTTTTAGCATTGGTTGTAAACTTGTGGACCTATTTTTCCAAACGCCTCACACTCGTACATTCTTCTGTTGAGAGCTTGAATAATAGACACTCCAGCCCAGTGGGTGGCGATAATCCGCCTTTGCCAATTGCAAGAATAAAAACAAAGTTCCCGGCGCGGAGTAATACCGTACCTCACACATCTAATACAAGTCAAAGGAGTTGGACAAAAACTACGATAAAACCTGTTGGAATGCATCTTTTGCAGCGATTTTTGTGTGGGCATATCGGTGAACGCCCCTGACCGCTCGGTGAGTTTCACGTCTTTGTGGGCGAGGGTTTGATGCATTTTGGGAAGGATTGTTCCAGTGCCCCTATGCAGCCGTTGTGGAGTTGGGGGCTGATGCAACAAGCACCCGAGGATTCTCTGGCCAGCATCATATGTCCAAATTTCAGTCAAAACCGATCTATTTCATCATAAACAATCTGAAAACAGGGCTTTAAGTGTAAAATACCAAACTTGTCCTTTAAAGTGCCTGAAGATAATATTGTCTCATGCTGCGTTTACACCAGCCGCGGTAGAGGCGTTGTTAAGTCAATGTTTAGCACGGCGCCGTAGATGCGATTCCGCCTCATTTGCGCATCTACTTCGTGCGAATTGAGTGCTGTCGTGGGAAATCACGAGTTGAAAAATTTTAACTTTGGTGGAAAAAACATGCCGAGTTAACCAATCAGGAGCTTGCTCTAGTAATGAAGTGATCACAGGAAGCGAGTGGAGCTGTAGAAGCCCCTCCCATGATGCAAATTTCCGTGTGAATGTCTCGATGACTACAATTTCACGCGCGAATGAAGCGAGTACATTCAAAATGTTCAAGCGTCCAACTACGCACGGTAGACGCGAATTTGACGCCTCAAATGCGTCTGGTGTGAACCTAGCATCAGATTGTTTTTATAGAAATTAGATCTATTTTTAACCGAAAGCACTTACTGTCTGTTTATAAGGAAGTGAGGAGCTCATTTGCATTTAAAGGTACAGACATGAAAAGGCGTGTTTTTGCTCCCACCTAAATAGGGGCATTTTGGACATGCTATAATAAATGATCTTTGGCGTATTTTAAGCTGAAACTTCACAGACACATTGTAGGCACACCTGAGACTTATATTACATCTTGGCCCTTTAACTATTTGTTCTTGCAGGAAAAGCATAACTGTTATTATTGCTTATTCTTTTAACAAACCCTGGTTTGTTTTTAATTTCTCTTTGACGCTATTTAATTAGATTGTCACTATTATGTGCAATTGTTTTTTCTTTGTTCATTATTTATTAAATGCATGACTCTTTATTGTCACTACACAATACAGATACATAGTCACTGTATTTATTATTCTGTAAACATTTGCTTAAAAGCAACCCTAACCATACAAATTAAACTTTGGTTATAAACATGAATGACACTATGCTTTTATCCAAAGTGACTTACAGTGCATTTAATTTAATAGTTTACCTCAAAATGAAAATAAGCCTATATTTTACTCATCCTCAAGCCATCCTGTACAGTATATGACTTTTTTGTTTCAGCCAAACACAGATATTAAATAACATCCCGGACTTTTCATATGATTAATACATGTTTTATTACACCTGAAGGAAGGTAGGAAACATTAATGTTTTGCACTTTATAAACTGCAGCCGTATACGTGTTCACGAGAGAGTTGATCCATCATTACAAAAACCCTTTACTGTAAAAAAAATCTGTAGAAATTACAGTATTACTGCCAGCAAACTATTATTGGCATTAGTTTGTTCAATGTTAAATGAACATTAAACATTAACAAGTCTTTGTCTTTATACAGAATAAAACTAAAATAGCCACGTGTGAAGCATTCTGGGAACCAAAATCTAAAGGAAAAACAAAAAAAGGTCGATGAGGATTACTGGTTCCCAGAATGCTTTGCATGAGGCTGTTATTGTATAGTTTTGTTCTGTAAATACAAAAACATATTAATATTTAATGTTCATAAAGGCAGGGTGCGTGATTTAAAAACAAAAATACTTTGGAAACGGGAGGCGGGCCGAGGACCAAAATCCACTTGTAGCCAGTCAGCAGTAAGGGGCGTGTCTACTAACCAACATCGTTGCCTGGGTTGCGTATGTATGGGGTGGGTCTATCAAAAGAAGGTCAGGATTTTATTGGGGTAGGGGCGTGTTTGTTTAGGTGATTTCAATATAAATTTAAATCTACAGGAAGTGACTGGCAAACAGCTGTATAACTACACTTTTTTTACAGTGCTCGTTTTACCCCAGAAGACATTAAGTAACTGTATGGATTAGTTTTTGGTGGATTCATGCACTTTTGGAGCTTTAAAGGTGGAATACGTAGAATTTTTACCACTAGATGGCGCCAAAACACAATAACATCAAATGACATTGTTTAATGACGCTCTGAAGCAGCGTGGAATTATGGGATTTGTTGTCTTTAACTCAACCGCTGATGGCAATCAATCAGACGCGAACGAGAAATCACGTTGACGGATAAGGTAATCAAGTCTTATAAGTGTTGCGTTTGATGACATCGTTTATTTCATTATGTAAGTTTATATGTGATGTTCAAAATGAAATTGTTAGTCATAGATGTTACAGTATTAGTCCAAATTCGATGGTTAAAACAGCACAGAATTAAGTTTTCAACTTACAATCTACAATGATTTTTCACATAATGTATTGACAGTACAAATCTTATTTTGAAGTGTCTTAAAATTACCATTTATATTGTTGTACAATACCTATTCATGTGCATATCGTCCGCGGAAGACGCGCTGATTATACACTAATGTTGTGATCAATATAATAGCATACGTTTTTGAAGGGTTACGAATCAAAACAACTCACCCATCGCGTAAAACACAAGCAAGATCAGAATCTCGGTCTAGTTAAATGTTGTCGCGAAGCTCTCTCCATCCAGATGCAACACCAAATTGATCCTCATACTTTCTCTCGTTTTGTTCCAAACTCTTCTTGGGTCGTTTGGTTGGCCCGTACGCTTACGGGAGCTGTCTTTGCTGACACAACCAGCGGCAGATGGTTAACAGTAATCCATAAGTCCATAAGCAAGCGCGTAGTCCAACAGGCGCTAACGCATAGTTCCACATTTGTCCACGACACTGGCTGCGTCCGAAAAATCAAGGAAGTGACTTGTTGCCTCGCTGCCTCATGAGGTAATGACTTCGGAGGCATGAAGGCAGTTCATAGAAAGGCTTTCGGACGCACTTCAAAGGCAGCGTGTTTGAAATATAAACAGAGAGCGTCTTTGTGATAACTAATCACATATTTGAAAACTACAATACTAATCTCTCGCTAGAAATGCAATTAAAATGTGTAAAAAGTGAAAATATACCTTTATTTAAACTAAATTTGTGCTCTAGTCGCTTCCTTAGCCGCCATTTTATTTTTTCGAACTCGACCACTGTTGTCATGTGGTTTTTACGTCAGTAAAGGCGGTAACAAAGGGTCACGTGGATATTAACGTCATTGACAGGAGACTGCGCTGCCCCGTGGAAATGTTCTCACAATTTACAAGTAGTAAATCAAAATATATAACACTGGACAAAATATATAACACTGAACTAGTGGTTTTTGGACATTTTACTGCAAATATCTTACAAATTGCACCTTTAAAGATGGGGCACTCTCCAATACCATTAAAAGAGCAGGACATTAATATACATCTGCCTTTGTTAGGCTGATAGAAGAAAGTTATATGTAAAATATGCTATTTTTATTTTGGGGTGACCCATTCCTGAACATGAATGATACATATTCTCATCAACAAACTGTACAAGTTGCTATTGTGAGCAATCTTTTCACATATTTATTGATAAAACTGGTGAAAATGACCATGTACACTTGTTTTGAGGAAAAGAAGCTGGAACCAAAATATCATAGATACATAAAGATTCGATTTTGACCAGTAACCAGCCAGAACCCATAACCACACCTTGAACCAACCCGAACACCCTCATGCAACAGGTTTTGCACAGGCAAACAACACAAGATTTTTTAGAATCCTGACATTTATAGTTACTTTTAGAGTTATTATTTAAAGAAAATAGCCTCCGGTGTTTCACAACATCATTAACATAGATTTGTTTGTTCCACATATTTGATTAACCTGTGAACTTCAGATGCAGTTTTAAGATATTTGCTGCTTTTGTTGTGCACCAAACTGATTTTAATTAAATTTTGATAACATTATTACCCTGGCACAATTATAACCCGAGCATTCGCCGTAGGAATTTGATGAAAAGCAACATCAACAATATCAGGCATTTAATCAACATTTCTCACAAATGAGCTCTTTGTTTTAAAGTAACCGCATGAATACACAGTTTTTCTGGCTCTCTGATTTATTCTTTTATTGGATGACCATTACCAAACACATTCCCCGAACACATTTTTTCACATATTTTTTGTTTTCAGCTCGTTATTATTCACTCTTTTTGTTTTAAGCTTTTAAAAAGATTTTTGTTCACAAATGCAGTCTGTCTCGTATGGGGTCATTCCATGCCCTCCAAATAAACCCCAATTCTAACCACAAGGTGGCGACACCAAGTGTGCATTCAATCTAATATTTTAACTGGAATGCATCCAATACAATACTGAAACCCTTTTGTAAACACTCAAATGCATTTTAATTCAACGTGCAATTCATGCCCAGCTGGACGCAGTTTAAAACAAATTTTCCACGCTGGCATCTTCTTTAAGTTGCTGCTGTGTTTTTTATATTTAATTGAAAGTGCTTAATTGCAAAGTCATTACCATTAAAGAGACGCACGTAAATCGGATAAAAACAGCCCGCTGTGGTGGCTTTGATTTAGGTAGTGTCCCCCCCGCACCGCTTTGATTGAAATGAAGCTCTGTGTTTTTATCAGTGAATGGTTCTGGCTGACGTAGCTCTTATCTCTTAAAGCTGTGTAGTGAGGTTTTGAATAGGCCGAGTGGAGCTCTGTAGTCAGGTCTGATCTGCACCTGGCCCTCACAGGGGCCCATGATTAGCAGAGGGGTCACAGGGCAATGGCGAAGTAAACTAAACCAGAGCCGTACCACCTTGCCCCACCTCTAGACCCCTGGAGCAAAAAGCCTGACACAATCCAGTCTTCACGGTGCGCACACACACAAACAAGGCCTTTGGGGATTCAAGTGGCCACATCAGATTACAGCGCTGATAATGGACATGGTGGAGGTAAAGCTGGGTTCATATAAACACCTTACTTAACATTTTAGCTTTTTTCTAAGGAACTCATCTATAAACATATAATAATTTGCATTGTTCAAGGCTCATACATTGGAATAAGTATTTAAATAAACGCAGCACTGTTTGTGCTATAGACATGAAAAGCATCTCAAATTGTACATTTACACTGTTAGACTTTTTATTGTATATATGCGTTAACTTACTGTAACTGCCCCATTACAGTACCATAACTGTTCATGTTTTTTACAGTATGATGCCTTTACCGCAGTTCCATTTTACAGTATAATACCCTTACTGTAGTTTTTTTTAAAAAAGTTGCCTTGAATTGGAATCAAACCTGAAATCTTGGCATCACTAGTGTTTTGAAGTCTTGAGGTGAAATTCAAATCTGACAGTCAAGCATTTATCCATAATCTCTTTCTTGTTTCTATCTACAATTCTCAATAAATTATTTACACTGCTGAAAAATAATTCACATTTTGAAATTTGCTTCACTGCTAAATATACAAATAACAAAGAAAATGTATTTCATTTCATAGATATCTTTTATTTTTCCATTTCATATGCTTTTATAACACTATTTTATTCAACTACAGTAGCACTGCTGTTGTTGTTTTACAGCAGTCTACCGGAAATTCAAAACATCAAGTAAATCACTGTAAATTAAATGTTAATAATGCAATGCATATTACAGTAATGAACTGGAAAAGAAAATGATGGTATTTTACTGGGCATTTTGTGGTAAGTAACTGTAGAAATTACAATTGAGTCAAACAGTGTACAGTTGTGCATCTGGCCAACTCTTTAATCCAAAGCAATTTACTGTGCATTCAATGTATACATTCTGTAATCTGTATATATGAGATCAGTATGTGTTCCTTGAGTATCGAACCCATAACCTTTGCGCTGGTACAGCACTGCTCTACCAGTTACAGGAACATCTTTACTGTGTGGCTATTATGTGCTATTATTTTTCGGAGTGATTGGATGAACATTAAAGGTGTGACCTGAGTCACATCTATAGGGACCAGAACACCCTAGCAACCACATAGCAACACGCTGGTGTACTGGTATATTCAGGCACTCAAAAAATATATTGTATTTGTTAACATTAGAAAATGCACTAACATGAACTAACAATAAGAAATATAGTTTTTCATCATTTATTAAACTTTAGATTTGGAAAATGTATTAGTAAATGCTAAAATTAACATGAATAATGTAGAAGTATTGTTTATGTTAGTTCTTGTAAAATCAAAATATAACAAATATTCACAATATAATAGACAATGTAATAAACGACTACACTGTAAAAAATTGCTGTAATTATGCAGCTAGTTGCCAGTAACTTACTATAGAAGATAAAGACTGAAAATGTCTCATTTTAACTTTTAAAAACACTGTAAAAAATTGCGGTAACTATTCAGCTGGTTCCCCGTAACGTACTGTAGAAGATAAAGACTAAAATCTACAGTAAGTTACTGGCAGCTAGTTGCCAGTAATACCCAGTAATACTGTAATTTCTACATATTTCTTTACAGTGAACTGTTGCAAGTAAATAACATCAATGAAAAATCTACAGTAAGTTACTGGCAGCTAGTTGCCAGTAATACCCAGTAATACTGTAATTTCTACATATTTTTTACAGTGAACTGTTGCAAGTAAATAACATCAATGAAAAATCTACAGTAAGTTACTGGCAGCTAGTTGCCGGTAATACCCAGTAATTCTGTAATTTCTACAGATTTTTTTACAGTGAACTGTTGCAAGTAAATAACATCAATGTAAAATCTACATTAAGTTACTGGCAGCTAGTTGCAGTAATACCCAGTAATACTGTAATTTCTACAGATTTTTTTTACAGTAAACTGTGGCAAGTAAATTACATCAATGTAAAATCTACAGTAAGTTACTGGCAGCTAGTTGCCAGTAATACTGTAATTTCTACAGATTTTTTTACAGTGTATGTTTAAGCAATTCCATCTTAAAAATTATACACATGTGCAAAATAAAACAGCCGTCGACCCACAACATAACCCGCGGGTTTAGCAGGTTATTTACACCTGCTGTACCACCAGCACCTTTCTGACACAGGCACTCTCAGGTTTCTGCTGTGCATCCGTCGCTTTGTTCTCAGGCCACACCCAGTGTTAATTCAGGTGAGCCCTGTTTGTGCGCGCTCGGTGTACGAGCATATGGAGAGGTCTGAGCGTGTGTTTTTGTCTGTCTGGAACGGGGGGTAGACACCTGAGATTGTTTTGGGGTAAACAGCTTACGCCCTCTGAATTCGCCACAGCCCTCTTCTCGTGCCTGTTGCCGTGCCTGAGGGCTTAGTGTGCTGGTGCAGGCAACAAACAGAATATTATAGGAGAGCAGTGGATAATTGTTTGTTCGGTGTTTAGATCACTTTCGGTTATTGTGTGTCTATAAAAAGTAAATTTATAAAGCTAACATGTTAAAACGAGTCGGTCGTCATATGCATAATGTAGTTTCATAACTAGGCTAAGGTTGACTGTATTGCTTGTGATACATCAAACTGTGGTTGAGTGATCAGCCTCGGGCATTTCTAGGGATTGCGAGAATATTGCTCAATTGTACCTTGTATGAAATTGATTGAATCAGATTGCAGAATGCTGCACGAAGCTGGAGTGCTTATTGGTTTCTCAAATGAGCCACTTTATCATTTTATCTGTGTCTACCTCAACCAAGCCATCGTGAAAAATATCATCCATACATTTAAAGACGCCTTGTGCGGCGAAGATGGCTCTTAAATCGTTTGTGACACGAACAGGTATGCGTTCGGTCATTATTTACTCACTTCAATTACAATTTCATTCAAAAGGACTATACATTTTATGAGCATGTGCATTTAATACCAAACAAACCCATGGCCTTGGCATTGGTAGCACAATGATTTACTGGTGAGCAATTGGAAAACCATTTGTAATTAATTTGGTATATATATTGTAGACTAATGCACTTGTTTCTCAAACAAACAAAACATGTAACTATATGAGAATAACAAAAGAAAAGCACAGATATATCTTCATTATTCTTTGCGAACGACATTTGGAGTTCACGGACAGGTTTTCATGTGGCTGCCTTCCACCAATCCAATCTGCTAGGGCAGCTCGGCTCTCAGATAAGGCAATGAAAACAAGCATTGATGTAAGGCTATGAAGCCATTTACAGTCTGCTATTATGCAGGGATCCTTCGCTTAGCCTTCCTGGATACGCAGAGCTAATGTTTAACAAGGAGCTTGTGAAACCCTTCTGGCAGATGACCCATGACGGTGAATGAATCACTGCTGTGACTATACTCAGGTGTTGGATCTCTGCACCTATCCGAGGGGGCCGGCTGGCTCCTCCAGGGCTAGCTGTATTTACATAGATAAGCCTTTCCTTTTGATGCTTAATAGTTTGGTATTGAAGGAACAGACACCATGCATGCGGAGGAGCAGCAGCAGAAGATAAGATAAGCAAGCCTTGAAAAGCAGACACGCTGCTGATATTACAGATACAGCACGGAGAATGAGAATAGCGTTATATAATATCATTAAGCAAAAGGCATTACATTTTAAAGGTTGCAACGGTGATGTTCGATACGAAGTTTCAACTTTATTTGTTTTATCAAAAAGGTTTCCATTCATTCTCTGCATAGAGATGTCCAAGCAGGATAATGATTCATTGGGGCAAACAGGAACTGTCAAAAGTTTTACAATTTTCATAAAGAAACATTATAACATTGAGCTTATTCATCTTTATTATTGCAGCAATTTTAATATCAATACAATTGTGCATTGTTTATGTTAGTTTGTTGTGCATTAGCTAATGGTAACACACACACATATAAATATATATTCTAGACTTAAATGTTTCTTTGTTTTCATAAAAAAACTTCAATATCCACAGAACCTCTTCTGTTTCATAAAAGGTTACAAAACGTTCAATCGACAATTAAAAGGTAAAAAAAATAAGAAAAGGTATGGCATTGCTGTGAAGAACCCATTTTGAACCTTTATTGTAAGAATGTAAGAAATGATTTACTTTTATCGAAATAAAGTTCCGCCTCAAGTTTATAGGTAACTTATAAGCTCCTTTATTACGTTGGACTTGTAATAAAGTAATATAAAATATATATATGATTTTTTTTTATTTAGAAATACTTTTATCCTCTATTGAAAGTGAGAAAGTGTGACATATTAAGCAGACTCGTTGCAAATAAGTAGGTTAGAAAGTATAAACAAGCCAGTGCTCTCTCTTATTGGATGATGATTTTGGACGTGTCCTCTGAGGTCATCCCCATGGATGTGGTCCCTCCTTCCCGGAGCAGCTCTGGGATGGATGACGCCACCCTCTCGCTCCGCCCTGCCGCAAACGCGACGCTCGCGTTCATTTCATTCCTGCTCTCATTCCGAGCATTCTTCACATCTCTATCGGTGCGTTCACATTCCCGGGCGGCCCAGAAACACGAGAATAACTTTACACAGTTCGCAAAGAAAAAAATATTAACTATATAATCCCACACTAGAAAAAACACCAAAGGGGCCGAACTTAAAATTTGATATATATAAAGCGGACCTTAAGGTAAGTTTAAAGCCCATAACGGTATGCGAAATGGTTTAAGGTGAAACGTATTAAGTTGGCGAGCATATATAAACTGTAATGCGTTATTGTACAATTTCATAGTCACTGTACAAGAGGGGTCGGGCTGAAAGTATGTTTTCAATGGGCTTTTAGTTCGACGCTGCAGCAACAGGGTGCTTTCACTTTGTGCACCGACACACAGCGCGAAAATCTTTCACATTTTTCGCATTTTTGCTAAAGGAGCCCGAGCTCGCGCGCTCGTGCCCCGCCGCAAGTCCCGTACGTGTACACCAGAAACGACAAGCGTCATTTTGGGGGACATTTATGGACATTATTGCATGAAAATGATTTTGGACGAGATGACGGATCCAAATGTTGCTGTTTTCTTCTCTGTAGTTGGCGCCGCGCGGGTCCTCGCAACATTTTCGGAGCGCTGCAACAACATAGCGAGGAGAGAGAGACTTGTTGCGCGCGCGTCTGTTGCGTTTATTCACGAGCTTCTGCGCAAATCCCACCCGTGAGTATACATTTGAGTTTTATTCTTGCATTTGTCTGACTTCCTTGCATCTTTATTTTGTCGTTGTATTACTTAATAGGCGGTGAATGATTAAATTCCTATTTAACTGGAACGCATAATGCTTTGTATTTTAAAACGACAACTCTTGCTAAAGTTCAGACTTAGTCACTCTCTTAGACTATAGAGACATCTGTTAACCCTTGTTAATACAAAACAACCCATTTATTTATTCAAAGCTGATATATTTGTATGATCCCAGCTGTTGTTGACTTTGTTTTCAGACGTGTCGGATTGTTTCAGAAAGGTTAACATGGTAGAATCTGGCCGCTATTCCTCTGTCATTTCCTTTGTTGGGATCGCCCGCCCTCTTGCTTTATGGAGTCATGTTGGGCTTCAGGGTAATGCGTTTGGACTTTAATAAGCGATAATGTCAGTACAAGTTACAGTGTGTTATAAAGTCAGTTATTAAAAATGCCGTTTCGTCACGAAGCAACGAAACTAGTGCGAATTTGTAACGATAAGAGTTGGGCGGCGTAGCTTAGCCTAGCATCACAGACTAGCTTTCCCAACTCTCTCCAAGTTTTCTTCATAATGCTGCTGACGATTAATATTTTGACATGGGTGAAGTGTTGCTTAACTGTTTATCTGTTTTTTTACGAGTGGTTTAGAAATAATAGCGTAAACTCAGATATGGACCTGTCGCTTTTTTTCCTCAGCTTAAGTCGTTTTGCACTCTTACCTTCAGCTGTCCAAAATGATAAGCCTTTGGATCATACGCTTATAATCCGAGCTATTATTATATTCAATTTCACCATAACATTTAATAGGATTTATTTGATTATTATGACTCTTTTTTTTACAAAACGTACTGTTAGTATTATTGCAATTCTGTATTAGAATAAGATTTTAATATTAGCCATCACCATTATCAAAAAAGAATGAAAAATTACAGAAATCTTATGAAAGCTTTCATAATAGTTTAGATATCACATTTAGGGTATTAATACTGTATTCAACCATTTTTAGGATGGAAACTCATTAAAACTGTGCCAACCTGGCAAATTGTTGAATTTTTTTGTTAGTTGGCTTTTTGTGGTAGCATATGTCTGTTTTATTCACATAATGCTTAAAGGCATCACAGCATACGGTTACAATGGTATCCTATTCAGGTAGAAATAGCTTTTTTATGTAACAGCTGCCGTTTTATTTTAGAAAACAATTAGCAGTTGTTTAATCGACTTGGCTTTGAAGTTTACATCTTTGAGACTGCTGCCCCTTGGACTGCTGTTGAAACAAGGTCAAGTGTTGTTTTACTGTAAAAAAAAGCTTTTCTTGCAGTTAATTATTGTCTTATATTTCACATCGGCTCTTTGAAAAGAAGGGTCAGAGTGACACAATGTGTTGTTTGTTTCTTCGAACTGGCCCATTATCATATACTACAGTAAACAGATTGACTGATGTTGGAGTGATGTTGAACATAGGAATAACAAAACTTGCGTTGCCTTAAGTTTTGTGCTGTGCGGAGACCTGTTGAACACGACCCTGTCTGCCTATTTCGAATAAAAATATTGATTATTACCTTGCATATGACTCTTAAGTCACGTCGTAATGGTTAGAAAGCTATAAGCAACAATATCTGATCGGTTATTTTACTGTGAAAATAAATATAAACAGCAACGAAAAAGTTTCAAACCTTAAACTTGAGTATTTTATTATTGCAGTGTTTGTTCAAGTATAGGCAGTTCTGCATCAAATAAAAATGTAATGATGTATAACGCATATGATGTAAAATTATGTCGAATATTTGGTATGTGTGATAAAGTTTTAAGTAGTATTTATTGGACAGAACATGACTAACATTTTAGTTGCTTTTTACTTCCAAGTAACTATAGATAATACGTCAATCTAATGAAACAAAAGTACGATTTTAAAATGTGTTCCCTTCAAAATGCCTTTAAGGGAAATCCCATGTTGCTTCGCATAAATAATGTATTTGAATCGAGAGGCAAAACCATTAATTTCAATACTTTCTGTTTCACTGGTGCTCTTGAGCGTGGCTGAGGATGAAAGCCGCCTTTCAGTTGTGAAATGAGAAGAGAATAGGTGCATTGCTCCGACGTAGTGGATTGGGTTACCTCTGGGAATGGAGGATTGTGGGGGAATGGGAGCGCACAGAGAGAACCTATTGTTTTTCCTGTTGCTGAGCTGGGGAGGAGTGTGTGTGTGTAGGGCTGTTGAATTGCAGAAGGCAAACAGTGTTGTGCTCAAGTCGACATCTGGTTTAGTCCCTTTCTGCACCTGTAAGGGAAAAATGCAAATATGAACGTTTGCTCTTGCATTTACTGCTTAGGGAATCCAGGCTAACTGCCGTTTGTCACGCCGTGCCCGTCATTTGCTGTCGAGGCCCGGCTTTTGTTGTGCCAGCAACAGGCGGCAGTGGCACCATATGGCCCATGTATACTTCAGATAAGATATCTGTTCGCTTACCTTTTTAAATCGCTTCATGTTTGTGTCGCTAACTTTTCGGAGCCCAACTATTTCTGTGTTTTGAAAAGGATGAAAGTCAAATATTCTTAGTAGAAATTGTAGTCTGACTGACATCCTGATCGGGAAACAAGGGATTTCCTTGGTTTGTATTTTTAATTTTCCTGTGTGGGTTATTTGCTAACAGTCCATTTTACGGAGTTGTAATATGTAAATTATGCAAATTGCATACTTATAGTAGACAATGTAAACTTTGTGCAGATTGTTATGGGATTACCTGCCTTCCAGCTGGAAAAATTGCATCATTTTGGTGAATCATTTCAGTGTTTGTTTTGAATAATGTCTATGAGTGGTTATTTTTTTAATTTACACCCGGCGCGTTGAATTAAAATGAAAACAAACGTTGGGCATTCAGAAAAGCATTGAGCTTTGTCCGGGTTGTTTTCTCGCACATGTTGATGCTTTAATTGACTGCATGTGATTTACGTTCACTCTGTGGGCAGCATGGAGCAAATAGGTTTATAATGGCGATACACTATGAAATAGAGTTTACCTCAACAAGGCTACAACCGATATGAATGGACCGCACGAAAGTGCCTTTGCCACTTGTAGAAGCAGCTAACTCACTTTTCTCTCATCTGTGGTTATGGGGTAATGTGAACTACCAAACTCTGCTGGGACACAGACCAACACAAACAGCCACGTCCTGTGTGTTTTACTCCTCACAGGCATCATTTCCTATTAGAATCTATCTGCGGTCAAACAGGAATCGGGATTATTGCCGAAAGGGGGAAAAGTCGTGGAAAATATTGTACATTTGTGAGGTCCTTGATTTCAATGACTGACATAGTAGCAGGGATATGTTAAAAACGAAATTTCATTTTATATCTTAAGGTAAGAAAAAGGCGGATATAGTAGAATGGTTAAGTTTTCAATCTCTTCTCGCAAGCGGATTCTTTAAAAAGTGGAAACAGCTGTTATTAATAAAGGCCTGAATTGATTAGACGGACTTTTTACACAACCCCGAGTATTAGTCACTTTTTCCTTGTTGATAAAACTCAAACAGATGTATTTATGGTCTTTGGAAGGATCCATTGTTTTTGTTTGTACAATACAATGTTTTGAAGAAAATTAATCACATACTTTGGATAGAGAAAAAAGAACGTGGCATGGTGGGCAAGTTGGATATTAACATCTGTTTGATCCTGTTCAGCCCACTACCCTACCGCAGTCATCGAAACAGCAGCTTCTACGATTACAGTTTTAGGAAAATCTGCTAACTGTAAATGAATAAAGTGAAAGCGGTAGTTTATTAAAACATCCCAAAGGTACATAAGTGACCCTGGACCACCAGTAGGATGGGTATTGTAGCAATAACCAACAAATTGTTACCAATGATTTTTGGCATTACAATTAATCATTTTGACTCATATAATGTATTGTTGGCAATTATTTTTAAAATAATATAATTATTATTAAAATTACAGATATGTTTTACATTCTACCGTAAATAAAATATCAAAAATGTATTTATCATTAGTAATATGTTTTGCTAAGGACTTCATTCGGAGAACTTTAAAGGCGATTTTCTTAATATTTAGATTTTTTTTGCACTCCCAGAGTCCAGATTTCAAATTGTTTTATCTCGGCCAAATATGGTCCTATCCTAAAATACCTTCAATGAAAAGCTTATTCATTCATATGATGTATAAATCTCAATAAAATACTGTAGCTAATGGTACAAATTTAGGACCTTTTAGGATACTATATAGGATACTGCCGCATTGACAGCTTGGGTACATACCATATTTGACTATTTTTATTCTAGCAGTGTGCAGTATAGGGTGTAAATCGTGTAAAAACATTTGTTCAAAGCAATTACGATTCGGTTTGATTCGATTAATTTTGCGATTTCTGTAGTTTAGTAGTTACATTTGAATTTTAACTCACGAATGCAACTAAAATATATAAGATGAACGTTTAGTTAATCTCTTTAAAAATGGCACAGTCATTTTCCCAATTAAACTAAAAAAACACGTTTTTAATAAATAAAAATAAATAAATAAAATGTCAAATAAAATCAAGCTTATGATGGCAACAGTCAAAGTCTTTAGTGTTTCAGCTGGTGCTGGCAAAGGTTTTCTAACAATCTGTTTGTCCAATCCATTTTCCAAATACAAAATATTTCCAAACCCACAATTGCGTCCAATAGCAGTCACAACGTCTTCCGCCTCTTTCGCTGTGTTTTCGCTGCTATAACCGCTTTGTTGCTGTATTGCATTCACTTGCTGCAACTTTTTTTATTCATTACTTCAATTTAAAAAAAATATCATATAATTACAACAATACATATATATATATATATGTAACAGTTCGCCTAACTGTGCGTTCACACCAGATGCGGAAGAGACGGCAAAACCACGCTATTTGCGCATAATTGGGTGCTTGGACATTTTGAGTTTACTTGCTTCATTTGCGCGTGAAATTCTAGTCATTTGAGACATTCACACGTAAATTTGCGTCATGGGAGGGGCTTATATAGCTCAAATTGAGTAAACTAACCAGATAGTTCGACCTCCTCACTCTTCCAAACAAGATCCTTTTAATTCCTGTAAAAGTATGAAGATGTCTCGTGTAGTGATAATGATTGCCGTCCATTGTTGTTTTGTTTTTCTGCCTCCGCTCGCTTTCTGTATTCATGTCACTGCTAAAGCAAGCTCCTGACTGGTTAACGCGGCGCAAAACCCCGCCAAAGTTCAGATTTTTCAACTCCCGCGGCTCAAGCGGCTGCTATCGGATGCAAACCGTGGGTTTGGAAATATTTTGTATTGGAAAATTGATTGGACAAACAGATTGGCAAAAAAAAGCATTTGCCAACACCAGCTGAAACAAGACTTTAACTGTTGCCATCATAAGGTTGATTTTATGTAACATTTTTCCCTCATTACTTATTTTTCTTTATTAAAAAAGTGCACATGAAAATACACACAAATGTGCGCTTTGGCGAAAATGGACATTACTTCAAGGAATGAGGACGCGGAGAGCGTCAAAATAAAGGTACCTCATATCGGTATTTAATGTGTGGCATCGATGTACACTCCTTATATATGTGCATATATTTATATTTTAGATTCATTGATTTAAAATGAGCTTATTGGCTATGCTAAAACAGCAAAAAAGTATACCTTTCCCTGTTTCTTTATAGATTATATCTGAAGCTATTTTTTAAAATCAATCTGTGTGGTTTTCCTTTTTTTTTTTAGATTAATCACAAACAGCTTGACTGTTTTCCTTCATGTTTGTAAGTAATCCGTGTCTATCTGGAGTGTGAAGTGTAAACATTGCCACCATGTAAAGACCCACATTCACACATTTCCAAAAAAAGTTTCACAGACAATAGAAAAAAAGTAGCTGTCTATCAAGCAATTACTTACAAAAATAGCTGTAGGACATTATATCACTACATGCTTTCTTGAACTTAAGCATTTTTCCCAGTCAAATCAAATCTCAAAGTCAAATCTGTTATTTCTCTTATAGTCTCTTTACTGAGAAAATTAATAGTTGTGATTCGGCTGTTTTGAAGTTTAGGACTAATCGACTTATAAGGTGAACCAGTTCCTCTATATTAAATATGTGTATTTTTTAAGTAGCAAAACTTAGTTTAAAATCACAACACCCAAACACGTGCAGGCGGTTGTCCTTGTTCAAAATGAAAAATGTCCAACTTTTACAAATGTATCTTTAGACACCTGCATTCTGCTTTGATATGCTATAAAATACAGCAAGACCAACTAAGCAATATGATTGCATGTAAGAGGGCTGTGTGTCATCGCACACCAAACGACTATATAAAAAACACAAAGTTAAGTTTACATTACGATGGGTTCCAGTGTTAAGAGAGCGCTTTACTTCCTGCTTTGTTCAAAACAATTGCATCCTAATGACGAAAGCATGCCTGTGGATCAATAAAAGTACAGTGAGTGCTTCTGGGAGAGAAGGGAGGGGGGCAATCATGCTGGGGCACGGTTTGGTTTGGATAGTGTGAGTGTTACCAACTATTTTTATTTAAAATAAATAATTCTGGACGTCATGATGCTTGTGCATTTTAGGGTTGATAGCTCATATTTTGTAATAAAATAATTTCTCTAATGGACTTATATTGAATAATGATCAGACTTGCATAACATTAATTTACTAGTTTTTAAAACTTTGGGATCTGTGTCGAATAGTTTGCCTGCAGCCTGAACATGACCTAAGGTAAATTGATTCTTCAGGGGAGTACGCGAGTGTGGTCTGCTGTTTAGTTGTATCAACAAGGCCTTGAAGAAGTTGAGGTAAATTGCCACCAAAATGAAAAGCTGGCTCCCGGCCACTGACGTCATATGTGCTTCAGAACGACTGCCATAAAATGACTATGGAGTGCACTTCGGTAACCATCAGAATTAGCTTTTTGCTCTAAACTAAAAACAGGAAAAAAGCTCAAATCAAACTGTTGCCCAAACAATCGTCACTTAGTCTATTGACTGTACAAGTAATTATGATGACCTTAAATGCTCAGGAGCCGTTTTTATATTCGTTCTATAAAAAATTGAGCCCACTTTAGTTATACTTTTAATTGGAGCATGATTTTAAAGTGCTATTTTTATTAAGCATTAGTATGGAGGAGACTTCTGGTGGATTCAAGAGGCTTTTTCCTCATCGTTATAACTAGTATTAAAAACACTTTAAAGTTATTGCTTTTGAACCTAAACCAGATGTTGATACAAATGGCATCTACAAAAACAGTCATTCTGATGGTATTGTGCTTTATTATGCTCTTTATTTCTCCCACGCATCTTTTGTGCATTAAAGCATTTACATTCTTTTTAAAAGCAAGTTTTTCCATGGCCAGAGACATGTGAAAAGCAATCTCTAATCCATGAATCATTACATGAGTCAGTTCCTGAAACCGCCATAAACGTCCAAGTTCTTGGCCACAGCTGAAAGCAGGAAATCCAGGCTTCAATAACTTCCTTTCTCAGACCCGGCCAAACTAGCGGTTTAGTGTGCCTTGCTTCTTACTAGCAATAGGAAGATGTACGCTCATGGAACAAAGACACCCAGTCACTTCATTTGCTGAAACTGTTTATAATTTGTGGCTTGTATTCAAATGTCGAGCGTCCAGGCTCCCTGGCACCATATTCGATGTTCCTGCATCGTAATAAATCCCTAGCAGTGCTTTCATTAATTGCCGCTGTATTGTTATCATGAGCAGTGTAGTCCAGGCAGATTCCCTCTTCCTTGGAGCTGGCCTGGATTTACAGAGGGAATATACACTCTTAAGAATATATCTCTGAACATTAGTATGCAAAGTGGGCCTTTTCAGTGAGTTTACAATCTTGCTGCAGTGAAACTTAACTTTGTAAACAGCACTTTACCTCTTCGGTTTCTTTTACTAACTATCCCAGTTATACTGATAATGCCACTTGTAGGACCTTATGAAATCAGTTTTCAATTTATTGATTCTCAAATTCTGTGTTTTCTGTTTTATTTTTCTGAATTCTGGTTTTAATGATTAAATTAAATTTCAGTTTGTGTCAACTGAAAACATTAAACAAATACAATTAAACAACAATTTATTGAAAGTTTTATTTAAAATAACATATAGGCCGACGTATTTTGGCTCTTACTACAACAATCCTACTGACAAGCAACCAAATGTTTAGTTTTTTCTTTTAATCAAGACTAATCTTGTTTTACTTTTTAGGCATCTTAATTAAATGGAAATATATTCGTTATTAGAATTCATTTGTCAACAATCTATGATTTAAAATTAGTAATAAATAGAAATAAATCACTGCACAGTCCTCAATGTATGAATTAAATGTGCAGCTGCAAAAGTTGTTCAGTTAAGAGTATTAAGTGATTTTCAGTTTTGGTGCGTAATGAACATTTCTGACATAGAAAGCAGAAGGCTATATTGTCACTTTAAGACTTTTTTGAATTTGTACATGTACTGTAAATATACTTTCAAAGCTGTGCGGACATATGCATGCGCAAGGCGAACGCGGGAAGAAAGTATACTGTACCTTTTTGTCTGCTTTGTCCTGGGCTTTGACGAAACCTGCTTGCGGTTTGATCAGGCAACGCTTGTCAGTGTTTGCAACGCATGAAGAGAAACGGACATACCTTTCTTTGCGTCCAGCATTACACAAAAGGAAAATGTTTTTGCACATTGCTGTCATTTTATTTTTCGAATAATGGAGCACATCAAAAAACTAGCATTTGAAAATGAATTATAATAATCCAAAATTTGCCAAATTCCGTGGCATTCCGCGTTGTACCGTAAATTATATTTTGATGGTTGGATTCCGTGATTCGGTCCGTATTTTCTGTATCACGGAAATCATAGGGCCCTACACTTGCTATTTAATCTTTATCATATTATTTTAATGTTAACTTCTTTTTTTTGCTCTAATTGAAGTCATGCTGGGATATCATTGGGGTAACATATGGAATAACCTTTGACTGGATGGTTCTTTGGGGTTCTTTTAAAGGAAAACACCACTGTTTTTCAATAATTTACTATGTTCTTACCTAAACTTAATACAAACGAATTAATACATACCTATCTTTTTTCAATGAGTGGTCTTTTAATCTTTGTACAGCACTCCTTGAATGTGTTAGCATTTAGCCTAGCCCCATTCATTCCTATGGCTCAAAAACAGGGATGAATTTAGAAGCCACCAAACACTTCCATGTTTTCCCTATTTAAAGACTGTTACATGAGTAGTTACACGAGTAAGTATGGTGGCACAAAATAAAACTTTTGTTTGGAGCCATAGGAATGAATGGGGCTAGGCTAAATGCTAACACATTCAAGAAGCGCTGTACAAAGATTAAAAGTGCATGCACTAAAAAAAGATAGGTATGTATTAATCCATCTAAGTTAAGGTAAGAACATAGTAAAATATTTAAAAAACAGTGGTGTTTTCCTTTAAGGAATCGCTGTTAAGGATATAAAACCCATCACATATAGAAATGAAATATGACTATACTAAAAGGCATGTATTGAAATCTTATAACTGAGGCTTTAAAACGAAACAATTTTCATTTAATAAGTTTCATAGGCTTTAGGCATTGATATTCCACAAACTCTGATGCTTTTTATTTACACCAATTTTAGATAGCCTGACCTGGCGGGGTTTTACTAGCATGTTAGCGCAGGGTCTACTGGACGGGCCTCATCTGGTCACCGCTGTTCATGAGGCACCAATAAACACGACCGCATCCCTCTGCCGATGGATGACAAACAAACAGCGTGTCAGAAGATTCCATGTGACCTTTCCACCATTAGAGCTCTGGTGAGAAAAAGTGATTTATGACAGATGGAGGTGCACTCCAAACAGACGCTGTCTTTGACATGCTGGGACTTGTGAAATGCAGATGGCCTCTCCGCTCAGCGCTGCCATCTCATTCCTCATGCCTCGCTGCGTGTCGCTCGGCCTCTTATTATTTGCAGCTTTAATTGCGTGTGTTTTATATCCAGTATATCTCTTGTTCTTTAACACCTTTGTGAGATGGGATAGTGGAATTTGTTGCATATTTTGATGGATACACTTTTTTATAAGGTCATCCTAAAGCATGATTCGATAGGTAATTGTTTACTTTTTGTCAAACATAATTTTTATGTTTGTACACTTGTTTGTAGCTGTAGTATTAAAAATACTTAACATTTTGTCGTAGTTACACAAGCTGTCATTTTATTGTAGCAGAATGTTTAAGCTGTTTAATTAAATTTAAAGGGATAGGTCAGCCAAAAATGAAAATTCTGTTATCATTTTGTTCTGCATGAGTTTCTTTCTTTTGTTGAACACAAAATAAGATATTTTGATAAATGGTTGTAAGCACACACTTGACGGAGCCAATTGACTTCCATAGTAGGCAACACAAATACTGTGGAAGTCAATGGGTACCATCAACTGTGTGCTTGCCATCATTTATCAAAATATCTTCTTTTGTGTTCAACAGAATAAAAAGACTCATACAGAACAACCTGAGGAAAGTAAATAATGCAAGTATATTTATTTTTGCTGAACTATCCCTTAAAGGTGCAGTGTGTAGATTTTAGTTGCACCTAGCAGTGAGATTGTGAATTGCAACCAACGGCTCAGTCCACCGTTCACCGAAATGTATAGAGAACCTACGGATGCCGCCACAGGACAAACATGTTAAGACAAAATACAGAACTAGCGACAAAACGTGCTCTGTAGGTGGCTCATTTAGGGCTACTGTAAAAACATGGCGGCATAAAATGGCGACTTCCATGTAAGGGGACCCGCAGTGTATGTAGATAAAAATGACTCATTCTAAGATAATAAAAACTATACAGTTCATTATGTAAGTTCTTTATATACCTCTGATAATATAGTTTTGTACATTATATTGCATTTCTGTCAAGAGATCCTTCTAAAAGTTACACACTGCACCTTTAAATGAACTTTAATGAAAAAAAGTCATGCATATGACTGTGTTCATTATTTCACAAGCTGTAGCCACACAAGCTTTGTGTAGGGAAAAGACCATTTCAAATGAATAATTTGCACTGATAATCTTTTGTTAAGCTCTTAATTTATTCAATTCCTTTATTCAAATATCATGTAGCAAGATGTCTCACACCAGGTTTGATATCTTTTGGGTTTTTTATGTGGTTGATAACTAATAGAAATCTACCTTTTTTTGTCTTGTCCTCACACAAAAAATGTATGGTTTGACTTAGTCTAAGGCAGTGGTCTCCAACATGGTGCCCACAGGCACCAGGTTGCCCGCACGGAGTCAGTGAGTTGCCCGCCAAAGCACATTCTATTTATAGCCTCAATTTTAATATTTATTTATGACATATTTTTTGTATTAGCTTGACTTCTTTTATGAATGTTAACAATTTAAACAGTGATAAAACAAATAAAATAAAATCAACAAGTAAAACAAAAAAGTTTTTATGTAGACTATATCAAAAACTTAGACCTCCAGATTGTTTTATAATAATGACAGAATTAACATTTTTGGGTGAACTATCCCTTTAAGCTTCGGGGCACATAATGGGACTTCCACTCCATGTACAATGAGTGTGACGGGCCAAACGTTGCACCTGATTGTGGCGCGTTGGAGGCAGGTGGAGAAAGTTGTTTTGACAGGCCCTGTAAATCAATCCAGTGCTCTGGCCAGCCGAAATTGATCCCAAAGTGGCCTGTAGATGCAGCACCAGGCGGTTAGGATTTAGGCCTCAGGTTTGAGTTGGATGCTATCAGAGGGTCTCGCCGCATCCAACCTCGCCAGTTTAAAGAGGCATGAAATAGACGCTTGGGTCTTGCCAGCAGGAGAACTCCGTCCACTCCGCTGGATCACTGCTGTGTGTTTTGGGAGATTGGTCGTGAGAGACTCCATCATTGATTCATCAGCGCGCTGGGACTTTAGATTTATTCATGAAACCTGGAGAATTGTCCAGATCTATTGATTTCACTTTCTATGCTCGCAGAGATTCTTGTGGAGTTCATGGACTTGTGAAGAATTTTAAAGGCATTCATAATAACCTTAACGCAGCTGTTTAATTTCAAAAATGCTTTTGTACATATGAAAAAAATGAAAAGATATTGCGTTATACGCAACTGCATAACCAATTAATGCCTGACATGCCATTTTGATGGAACTTTTGAAAACTATGAAAGTGTTATTATGCAAATAATGTTAATGAAATTCGAATAGTGCCTTTTAATTTTGATTTAAAAATTTGTTAAATTATCTTTCAAGGTTCATGTCTTGTATTAAAGTCATTTCGTACATTCCAGCGATAATGAATGTGTTAGGATGAGGAGCACAGCGCGAGGTATCTCACTTATGTCCCGCCGACACGAATATGCATAATTTAATGCTTCGTGTTCCAAACAAGCATACTTTGAAATACTTCAGACATTACTGAAATAATTAGCCAGAGAAAATAATACGCAATATGCGGTATTTAGCAATTATGCTGTAATTATAGTTCTCGTTTTGAGGCCTTAAATGCTTAGGGTCTTTATGGGGTCACTGGAAGTCGTTCAACGAATCATTATCGCACATTGAGAGATAACGGCACCAAAAAGCCACACAGAAAATTACGTTCAGACCTCTCATCTTCTATTTCATTACCCCCAGCCCTGCGTGATGCCTCAAATTGGTTCTCTTCATTTAGGGAGTCGAATTCCTGCTTAGCAAGAACCCGAGTGGTTTATGTAATCCGTCGATAAGTGTCATCTCCCATCATGCCTTGTCACAGCCATGGGCCGCTCTCACCGTGCCATTCACTTGCTGCCTGCTTCCTCCTTTATCTCGCTAATAAGACCATTTCCATGGTGCTGGAGACGAGCAGATAGGAACATGCAATTATTTGTTAGGGCTGAAACTGTTTCCACAGGTGACATTCCGGTCTCTTAGAAAGCTGTGATAATTAGTCTTCTAACAGGCTGTAGCACACTAGATTTCGCATTTGACGGACACGTGGCCAGATGCGAAGATGGAGGAAGACGATCTGGCCAAAGTTAGCGAGACACTTATCTGGCACCTGCGGATATTCTAGAAGGTTGCCTTCGATTTCAACACCTGCTTTTAAAGTTCAGGCCCTAAGAAATTATTTGTGATGAATAATGAAATTACTTTTTAGGTTATGACCTAGTTTTATGAGGGTTGGGGATTTTAAAGTAGCTGCCTGCAAATCTCATAATGTGATTAAACTACATGTTAACAAACCAGATATCTACTTCTTAAATATTTTGGATAATTTGATAGTGCTTCCAGCTACTCTCAATTCCATTTAACGCATTCGATCATGTTTAAATCCATGAATAAAGTGTGCATATTCCCTGCAGGTCTTTGCAGACTTCACAAGAATCTTTTGAATATCATAATTATCCACAGTAATTTAATGTAATGACAAGTGAATGCTGATGTAAATTAGTCTTCTGTATTCAGCTTATTTACATGCTTCTAATGGCTGTATCGTATGTAAGAGCAAGAATGCATGAGACCCAGAGACTACACTACAAACGCCAGATGCACAAGCACAAATATGCTATTGAAATGTAAATTATAATCACAAAAGAGTAAGCTTTTGGAAAACCTTAATTGGTATTTCTAACCATTATGATATTTATGCATTGAATCATGTAATGTACTTTACATTTTTTTTATTACATTTTTATGCATTTGCAGATGCTTTTATTATTTAAAGCGACTTAAAGTGCATTACAAGGTATACATTTTATCAGCTTGTGCTCTCTGAGTTCGAACCCATGTCCTTTTGCGTTGCAAATGCAATGCTGTACCACCAAGCTATACATGAATGATAGTGTAAAACATTTTCATTTTTATAATACTATGCATTTTACAATAATAACATACAAATAATAAAAGCTTAGTCTCTTTTAAAAGAAGATACTTTAATAAGTTTTTTTTTCACTGAAGTGTCTGGAGTTGTAAATGGGTCAATGATGTGACATTAAGTATTTTGCGCCCGTATGGTTCAATGAAATTAAAATAAAAAAATTTGCAGATTACTTGCATACATTCAATTTTTTGAGGACCAAGTATAAAATCTCTGGTTTTATTTCATTTTGAAAGAATTTTTGGGGGATAATTGCAAAAATGTCAATGTGGTATAAGCGGTCTGTGTCAATTGGTGTAACTAGTATTTTTTATGAAAAATAAAAATATTCATAAAAATGTAAAATAAAATCATCTAATAGCGTAATATTATATTTAGTATTATATATAGTATGTCAGGACAAATTATACAAAAACACATTAAAATTTACATTTAGATAGAAATAACTAAAAAATGATATTTAAAACTTTTTTATGATTATGATTTATGATTACATGCCATCAAGGTGGATAAAATATGTAATATTTCTCATTCTTTGGAGCAATTGGCGGTTACACATTTGTTATTTTCAGGTCCATTCAGTCTTAACTTTCATAAAAATGGTGCAACATTATTTTTTATTGCATAAAATCAACATAAATACACTATGTGCATTGAAATTCACCTGATGCATGCTTTTAAAATAAGTTTTTTTTTAAAGATTTTTTAATTTCTCATCTTGCCAAACCGTTTTGTCACTGACCCAAATATAAAATATTATGTTATAGCATTTTAAGTTTATTTGAATAAAAAAATTATGATATAAGTATATATTTTATATAAAAAATCTAAACTAGTCGTGATTAATTATATTATTTATATTATATATAAACTCTTCATATATATATATATATATATATATATATATATATATATATATATATATATATATATATATATATATATATATATATATATATATATATATATATATATATATATAAGATAGTGTTGTATAATAATTAATATGCATTGCTGTTGAATCGGTGACATTTAACAAACACTATTGTCACTACACAATTTTTAGCATTAAATGGCTTCGTAATACGAAAACAACGTTCTTGGAGCTTTCCAGTTATCTATAGTTAATCAAGATTTTTTCACGTTTTTGTGAAAAAATTATTTAAAAACAAATGGGCCCACCTGTGGGTCAGAGACATTTCTCGAAATTACTATTTCTATGTCATTCTTTTTGCAAAACAGGGGTAAACTATGAAAACGACCTTCTTTGAGATTTCAAATGATATATAGTTTGTTAGGTTTCATTAGAATTCAATAGCAAAATATTAAAATAAACTTAAGTGTTTTGCTGGTGGAACAGGTGACAGATAACAGCATTTAAAAAAATGTATCCACACTGTTTTCATAAATTAATCAAATACTGTTCCTCGGTCTCTCTGTGTCACCTCTTACAATCTCTCTCTTCCGCATCCCGAGTTGTGGAGTTGCTCAGGGAGAGAGAGCCTTTAATGGCATTGAGTTGTGAGAGAGGCTTGTTTGGGCACATCCTGGCTCAGATCTGAACGAGTATTTTCAGCTTCTCTCTCACACAACACATACACAACATAAATGTGCTGACACAAACGTACAGCCAAATACAAAAGCACTCACACATACACACAGAGGTAAAGCAGTGATTGTGGAAACCTTACACATTTATGTTAAGGGAATTATAGTTTGATTGGCAGTAGTCATATATAGTCTGATGAAAAGATACATGAGAATATCAATCTAACAGTGAATCCATGTTTTACCAGTTATTTATTGTTTAAACATATTTAGATCACTGTTGGATGACAGAATATTTGTTTTATATAAGCAGTGTTTTCATACCCACATATACAACAAAGCCTAAAACACATTAAAGGCAGTAAGACTTTAATTCTTTATATCAAGAAAGCATCAGCAATCTGCCTACTTTAGGATGGTGGTTGGCATTTCTTACTTTATCTATCAGTCTTGGAAGAAGATGTATGAGATATTGAAAGTAAAAATAGGAATCGTGTTTTCTGCGGGTTATTATGTGCAAGTGAGCACTTCATTTAAGGTGCAGGTGCTTGCATTGTTTGAATACCGAGAAGCACTTGTTTCTCCATTATAGTGTCATTTTTAATTAATCAAGATTGAGAAGCGCCCAGCTACATCATTGTTGCCAAAGTGCATTTTGTCAAGGCTTTTTGTCGGTGTGTGTGCGCTGGGTAAATAACTCTTTGCCAGTCATTCTTTAGTTTGTTTGATGGTTAGCATTAATAAAGGTTTGACGTGAAGTAGGGCTGCAGAATTTATTGAAATCAGTGTAATATTGCAGATGAGCAAGTCACAATAGTTTTCAATAACTGAATGATTTGAAAAAAAAAAAGGAATTCAAAAAGTTGTGTATAGCAAAAAAAGTGGTTTTAGCAAAGAGACGGCACACAAATATTAGTGCTTGTCTGTATTCTGACATGTGGAAGATAATCAGCAATCAGTATGTTATATAATTTAAAATTTTTAGGCCTTACATAATAAACTGTATTGTTTTTATTACCTTAAAGGAATAGTCTACTCATTTTCAATGTTGAAGTATGTTGTTGCCTTGGCTGGGAGTTGTTGATGCATCCCTCTGTCGTCTGTGTGCGTGCGCGTGGGCGCTGGGGCGCGCTGCGACGCTTCGATGGCGTTTGGCTTGGCTCCATTCATTCAATGCTACCATTTAGAGATAAAGTTGGAGGTGACCAAACACATCGGCGTTTTTCCAAACGCATCAGCGTTTTTCCTGTTTAGGACGAGTAGTTATACGAGCAAGTTTGGTGGTACAAAATAAAACGTAGCGCTTTTCTAAGCGGATTTAAAAGAGGAACTATATTTTATGGCGTAATAGCACTTTTGGGAGTACTTCGACTCGCTTGAAAAGTCCGGTCCCCTTCTCCCTCTCATAATGGGAGAGGGAGGGTGTTCCTGCGCCGAGTCGAAGTACTCCCAAAAGTGCTATTACGCCATAAAATATAGTTCCTCTTTTAAATCCGCTTAGAAAAGCGCTACGTTTTATTTTGTACCACCAAACTTGCTCGTATAACTACTCGTCTTAAATAGGAAAAACGTTGATGTGTTTGGTCACTTCTAACTTTATGGTACCATTGAATGAATGGGGCTAAGCTAAATGCTATCGAAGCGTCGCAGCGCGCTCCAGCGCTTACGTGCACGCACACAGATGATAGAGGGATGTATCAACAATTCTTAGTTAAGGTAATAACATATTTTAATATTGAAAATGAGTAGACTATTCCTTTAAAATAAACAATTTTATCTACAAACACCGGCGGGTCCCCTTACATCGAAGTCACCGACATATTTCTACAGTAGCCATAAACGGACAAACTGTTCTACAAAGCGCATTTCATCCTACGTTGTCTCAGATGATGACATGTTTGTCCTATGGCAGCTACCATAGCTTTTCATTGCGTTTCGAAATTGAGGTTGGTTGCAATTCGCAATCTTACCGCTAGATATTGCTAAAACCCATACTGTACCTTTAAAAAAGTTTAAATTAGCAAAGACTTACCGTATTGCATACCGTACGGCAAAAAGATTTGTTTTTATCGCAAATCGCGCGTTGCATATTCGTTTAATATCGAGTAGCTCTAAAGTATAGTTGTTGCAATTTGTTTCATCAATTACAATACAGTTGATAAAAACTATTCGAAAAATAATTTAAAAACTTCTTTTGATTTTACGTTGTAACAATGTTGTTGTTACTAGTACCAATGTTGTTTTGCACCTGTAGACCGCCCACAGTTATATATGTTAATTTAAAACATATTTTTATCAAATTGTTGTTGTTGTTGTTGTTGTTTAAAACCCCAAAGGCAATAGGACACATAAGGCCATGTTTACAATGACTTTAAACATGGTTAATTAGGTTTTAATTGTCTTCAAGAATTGTTTTCATGAGATACAAGTTCGGGTTTCTCTTTTCACTTTCTGTAGTCTCAGCAAATATCGGCCTTCTGTTCGTATCCATTTAGACACAATGTGCAAGAACTGACAGTTTGGTGTAAAATATTTGTAAGAGCTCTTAGACTAAGATGGGTGACCTGATGCAAAATATTCATTAGAGCTGCTCTTATGCAAAATAGTAAGCACATTTTGTACACGTTTTTGAAGTTGCGAAGGATTTTCCTGCATGGTTCTGTCGAATGACGGCTTCATTATCAATCGGAGGTGAGGCCAAAAGATAAAATCATACTTCCATTTATCGTGTGTGCTGAAGTAATCTAATAACGCAGAGCTCTCGAACTAGGCGGAAATTATCATTATATTTCAGGCCTCATTGATCCGGACCTCCCATGAGAGATGTTGCATGAAATAGTGGCAGAGGTAAATCAGTTACGGTGATGTATCGAAAGTTGAACGATCATCTAGGGACTCCAGCCATGAAGCGTGATTAGGCTGTTTTAAGGCTATTGATTTTCTTTTACTTGTTTGTGTTAATTTCTGCTTATTTCACACTCGATCTGCAACGAGATTGTTGCTTGTTTGTCAGGGAAATGTCAGCATGTTCTTCTGAGCATGTTTATGTGTGAATGCAAACGCTTCAACCCCATCGTGTAGCCTCTGTGGTGTGATACGTCAGGTCAGCTGGTTTCTCATCCCTATCCCTATCTAGATTCAGTAACTCCTCTTTCCATTACCATCAAAGGCAGAGTAACCTCCAATTATTGTAAGTGGAAATGTAAATTCTGAGTAGATCCATTTGGTTTGATGATATAATTCTGTGAACTGTAAGTGGTTAGATGTTGCCTTGGTGCAGTATTGCATGGAGTGTTCATCTTGTGCAAATTAAGCTTTAATCGTTTTCACATTTTTCTAGCAAGGATTAAATAGTATGTTGAAAACATGAGCTGTAATTGAAAATGCATTGTGCATGATCAGTAATGTTTGTAGTGTGTTTTAGTAGGATCTGTAACATTATCCTAATTGTTTTATTGCAAATCTCTGCCTTTGGATTTGAAACACATGATCATTTTTGCATTTTTAGTAGGGATGCACGATATATCGGCCGACATATCGTTATCGGCCGATAACTGCTTATTTTTAATATTATCGGTTATCGGTCTGATAGCAAAATTAGGCAGATAAATGAAAGCCGATAAATGATGGATTATTTTGGTTTGTTGAACCACTTCACTTGCTCATTGCTGGCCATGTGGAGTTTTGATTGGTGCGTTCTGTGACATAGCACGAAGATGACACGTGTTGCGGGCTTAAGAAGAGTATGCTAGGCTAGCGCAAAGACAAGATGTCTGTGGTCTGGGAGTTTTTTATTGTGAAAATAATATAATATGAATATTTATCGGCCTATATATATATATATATATATATATATATATATATATATATATATATATATATATATATATATATATATATATATATATATATATATATATATATATATCGGTTATCGCCCCCCAAATATAAAGAGTTATCGTTATCGGTATCGGCCAAAATTTCCATATCGGTGCATCCCTAATTTTTAGCATTGATTAAATAAATGCTGCAATTTTACACAAGCTAGAGTTTTTTCTTCACTACACAAGTTACACCGTGCCCTTGACGCGGTGCCATATGATTCCAGCGATAGGTAGTTGGTCTGTCCATACTGGTGTGGTGCGACAAAATCAATCATAAACACAGCCAATCAAAACAGTTTTTCTCTGTTTGTGCGTCCTCTCGCACTGCAGCTGAGGAGCGCACACACATACAGAGACGCATTACTTTTTATGGCATTCCTGGTGCAACTATTCCTTCTACTTTTAAACGTCTAATCAGTTTCTCCTTGTCCATGTTTGATGATTAATATTTAGAATGCCCAGAACTTTGATTGAATGTGATCTTTGTGTATGCGGATATGTTGGGACAAAACCTGATTAACGCCCCATTCAGATCGCCAGCAACTAGCAGTAGCAACGTTCACAGCACACCTCCGCCAAATTGAGCTTCCAAAGAAGCTCAGGCTGCCCAGTCAAGGACGCTTGTCAAAAAGTACGGGAAAGCTTGTTGACGCTTTGGTCGCCCTGAAGTCTGTTTTCTCTAAACTAATGTTTTGGTAGGAACGAAAGTTTAAATCGTATGTTTCTCCAGAATCAGCCAGTGAAGAACGTCTAGGCTATATTCCAATTGGTTGCTGGCGTTTTGCCGCTGCTTGCCACTGTGCCGCGTCATAGCTCATTACCATAAAGTTAAGCTTCTTTCATCTTTCTGATTGACGCTCTGGTTGCTCAAAATTAGGGATCGACCGATATGGATTTTTCAGTGCCGATACCGATTTTTGTTTCATCAGCCTTAGCCGATGACCGATACAAGCTGCCGATTTTCTTGAGCCAATATTTGGAATAATATTTGCCAAATGTTACAAGTCTCAATTAAAAAAAAAGTAACAGTTATAGAACTTAAAAAAAACTATATTTAACAAATAGTAAAAACAGGTGAGGGTGCTATGGAACCATCTTCTGATGTTGTCATGGAAAGGTTGGTTGTTTTTAGTCACATGACCTGCAATCGCTTCCGGCTTCCAGCACTCTGTCTGTAAATAATGGTGGAAAAAAATCGGCGAACACGGCAGCCACATATCAGCCGATGCCGATACACATAAAACTCGGCCCGATATTACTCAAAATGATACGCGATGCCGATGTATTTGACGCTCCTTGCAGCTGAGAGAAGCCAGCTTCCATTGTAAATCAATGACTTCCAGTAACTTTGGAAGCTCCAGTCAGCAGCAGTGTGAATGTACAGTTATTCATTTCACTGAAAGCTTGGCAATTCCAGGGACAAGAGCGACAGTAAACATTAGCGACAGAAAGTGGGCATGTCCAGTAATGCGACTTCATGCAAATGATGAGCGACTTCCAGGAGCGACAACCAATGAGAGCGAAGCAGTGGACTTCACATCATTCGTCTGTCGTCAGTTACTGCAGTAGACGGTACTCATTTATTTATAACATCTAAAATTAGAAACGCCTCTTAACGATATCATTGAAAGAGTCGAGCAACACAAAGCGAGAAAGTCGCTGATGGTGTGAACCAGGCTTGCCGCGATAGTCGGTAAAACGGTGATTACCGGTGCTTCAGCCTCTCACTGGTTAGATCACTTGCCCACCACGACACCATCTTTCGTGGTCGTTTTGATATTTTCATGTAATTAAATTATTTAGTTTCGTTAGAGAGAGCAAACACTAACAACTGAATGTGTCTGCTGCCTGAATTCAGCGGAGCTGAACGCGCGTCACGTCACAGAGCAACAGGTGTCAGGTTTCATTTATTCTTATCAGAGTGTGCGAGACGAGCTGACGATGGCAAAAGCCGTGTGCTTACTCGTTTTTGTTATAATATACATATATGATGTTTAATATAAGCGAGATCGTTTTGTTGTTGTGTTTTTCATCAAGAAAAATAATAAACCCATCATTCAAGCAGGGCTTTATGGAGAAGTAGCCGCTTGCACTGCTTGGGACTTGGCGGGTTCTTTGAGAATTACCTGCACACATTGACTCAAGCACTTAATTACCAGCTGTTGCACTTGCATTGCACGCAAATTCATACGCGATTTAATGCAGCATACGCAAGCACTGCATTTAAACAGTTGCGTAATTCAAAAGTGAAAGTAAAATGTGCACGTCTGCATGCGCATTTATAAGCCCCTCCCACCCGGTGATACCGGGATCACCGGGTTTGTGGCGCGCTGATTAACCAGTGGGAAAATTCTGTCACCGCGGCAACCCTAGTGTGAACGGGGCGTAACATGAAAAAAATACTTTTTGTTTTGTGTGATGGCATCGTGTCGCGTTTAGTTAGAACACGATGTTACTAACTTTTCGACTGCTTTTTTTGATTGACCTTGAGCGGCGTCTGTGCCAGGACCTGTCGTTTTTCTGAACTGAGGTGCGTTAACAGCTTATTTCAGTTGCTTAAGAGTTATGAAAACAGCATTTAAACATGACTTATTGGGGTATAGTCTCACAATCTCGTCTGACGGTAATAAAAGCACGTTTTTAAGGAATGTTCCTCTGACAGGAAGTTTCGTTTTATCAGGTAAGTGTACCATATTTTTCCACTGGCAGCACGACAAACATGGCAGGGCATCTCTGGGTTCAAGGTCAGATATTATATTTAATAAAAGTCTAGTCCAAAAATGGCATAGCAACCTGTTCTTTAAAAAAAGTAAAAATCGAGAATCGAATGTAATTGAGGATTTGGAGAATCGTGACACCCCTAAAACTAACCCATCAATTCCAAGAAGTTACTTTGTATAGGGAAATCAAACTCCAGCAGGCACAACAGACGCGTCCAAACATTTGCTTTCAACTAGTCCACCTTTGGCAGAGGAACTGATGGTGGATATTTTTCACAAAAGTCTTTCAGTTGCCATATGGGATACAAGACCATAAGGATATTTGTATACTTGAATCTACGCTTAGCTCCTGGGCTTTAACTCCTAAACTGTGTTTTAAACAGCATCCGATAGTGTGGAAGTGAATACCGTTGGAAGATGATGCATGTTTGCTGTACTTCTGGAAGTCATTACCACTGTAGTTCATTATTCAGTTAGAGAGGAGTGGGGCAGAAAAAAAAGGCCCAAACCATTTAGTGGTCAGAAAGGGGAGGCTTTTTCCCTCTCTCATCAGTCTGTGAGTCTGTTCTGCCATGTCAGCATTCAACACACAAAAACAGAATTCAGTAAAAGCTCCCTCCGCTCGCACAGAGCGCTTTTTCCCCCCTTTTTTCCAACAGCTCGCTCCCATCCCCCCTCGCGAGTTGACATTCTAGAAGAAACATATGCTGCGAGTCCCACATCACAACAGCTCGTGCTGTTGCCTGAATGAGGGCAGGCCGGGAGAGAGGAAGCTGTCAGGAGGGTGTGGGGGGGGGGGGGGGTGGTGAAGCGTGGTGGTACCCGAAATAATGGGGGGACACTTTAGGAATGCTTGTGAGTACTGTATGTTTGAAGTACTCCCTGGGTTTTTGAGATTGTTATAAATAGAACAAAGTACAAATCTTTTATTATATACCTCAGAAAACAATTCAGTAAACGCATTTCAACTTGTGGATATGTAGTTACTGCTGAGTGCCTTAAACTAAATAGTAAGAGTACCTCAACACTTTACAATAAGGTTGTATAAGTAAACATTACTAAATGCATTAACTAACATGAACAAATAATCACAGTGAACACTATAGTTTTTAACAGCATGTGTTAATGTTTGTTAATGTCAATATAGTGCATTAATTAATGTTATACCACAGGCCTGTTGAATCGCTTTATTGTGATTGGTTATTAAGAAATGTTCCACGGATGTTGATTCTTTTTCTTTAAAACGCACACCTAACCTGTCAAATGTCTTAAAATAACCACAATGTTTGTGGTAACCGTGGTATAAGCGGATTATTGACTCCTTGTAACTTAAGTAGGGAATGGTTGACGACGGTCCTTTGAATTATTTGAAAACAATGCACACCCGCGGTGTAACGACACTCCCGCTTTGCGTCGTGCTGCATTAACAACTTGGGTGCTTATTATTTTCGAATAATTCAACGGCCTGTTGTCAATTATTCCTTAACTCTTTCGCCGCCATTGTCTAAATAACTTGTCAATTAAGAGAAAACGCTTCTCTGCCAAAGACGAGAATTTCCGGCTTTCCACAATACCGCTATTATCCACCAGGTGGCACATCTCCGCAACTTATACAACCCGGAAGAAGCGCCTCACGTGAAAGAGAAAAAACTCTGTGTATGTTTTAATGATCGCTCTGCATCTGATCTCTATCAAAAGTCCTTCACAAAAATTTTATTATCTCCGCTTTTTGCTCAAAATTGGGTGTTTTTGAAGAAACCTACCAATATTTGAGAGGTGATAAAAAGAGAACTTATGAATGTAGGATGAAACTTTGGCAGGGAAAGAGTTAAGTTACAAAGCTTTATTTTATAAATATATTAATAAATACAGAAATTAACATGAACTAAGATTAATACATCTTGTAAAAGTATTGTTCATTGTTAGTTCAAGTTAGCTTATGCATAAACTGATTAGGGGTGCACCGATAAATGACGATAAACACTAATAATACGTGGGCGATAACTATTCTGAATCGCACAGCCGATATTATTCACAGCTATTTCTTGTACTATGGCTTTTAATCCCGTTAGTTTGAATCATTTATAACGAGACAAAGTCAACAATTTTCAACACTCGTCAAACATAATCATTATACTTATTCTTTATTATCATGAAAATGACTGAACAGGTTTGAAAAACAGCAATATAAATATATCCTTAACGGTACATTCACACGTTGCGTAAGCGTTAACGCTTAACGGAAGGCTTGTCTGAAGCGTGGCCAACAGCCAATCACAGTGGCCGCAACCTATGCTCCAGTCTTCCATAAATTTAATTGGCAGGCTCTGCCTAGGTTATTTGCATAAGGCGATCTGATTGGCTGACGCTCGCGTTGCCGCTTGAAAAGTTGAGAAATGTTCAACTTTTGCTGCGAGCAACGGCACTGACGCGTCGCCGACGGATCCACAATTCAGTTCGGCAACGCATGACATCATTCATTAAAAACGAATGGGAAGCGTTAACGCTTACGCACCGTAATCAGGCATTTCCTGGAGCTGCGTGTCATAGCAGCATGTGTGTGGTTCTTCGTCTGCAGCGTATATAGAGCGCCCTCTAGCTTTTGGATGTAGCGGCATTTCACTGTAAATCATTTAGATGCATAGCAAGCATCATCATCCGATATATCGGTACACCCCTAATTGTTAACAAATGCAACCTTATTGTAAAGTGTTACCAAGAAAACATTAAGCAGATAAAGAGCTCTCAGAAACATTGAAATGAAACGACAAAATCTCTCAAGGTAAAAGTCGAGTTTTATTTGTTTTCATGAATATGATGCCAGTATTGCCCTGAATGCTTGCAAAGGTGGGCAATTTGAAACCACACAGCAGAGTTTGAATTTTTTGGCATTTTTACAGAGGAATAAGTCTGCAATTTTACGGTTTTTATGCAACTTTATGCAGATGCCAGGTGGTTTTGGGAAATGTTTAAGGGTAGACGTTTTAGTCAGAGATGTAATTTCCTTAGGCAATTCGATTTCAGTCACGGCAAGTTTTCAAAATTAATTCAGTCAAAACTCTCCTTAGTGAAAGATGAAACTAATTCAGGGCAGCTTGTGTAGACTCACTTCTTTTTAGATTTTTAATTTGCGCCTCTAACAATTAAGCCTCCACCGATTTCAAGTGAAACTATAATCTAAACAGCCGTTTACTGTGTATTCATTCCATGCATTTAAGCTAATTTTTTAATAAACTCACAGTGTACACTGCATTATCAGGCTCACTCCATCTCAGACATAAAAGTTCAGCTTTTTAGTCAGCAAAAGTCAGGGAAATTGACATTTGGCGTAGCGTGGGAACCCTGTAAATAATATACTGTTTGTTAATACTACAGTAAAAGTCATTTGTGGATAACTTGACTTTCTAAAAAGTGTAAACACTGCAGCTCCATGCTTCATTCATGTACATCTTTAAAGCGAAAATGTGGATGAGACTAACTACAGCTCTGTGTTTATTGACACTTTCAGGATTCACCGTAGTTTGCTCCAGGCTTCGGCTTGGAGGTCTCAACCGCCATCATTGATCCCAGCAGTTGGAGTGGCAGTGAAAGTTCTGCCGAGGACATCGAGAGGATGAGCGACTCTGCGGAAAAGCCGCTTGACAATGACGCAGAGGGGGTGTGGAGTCCTGACATAGAGCAGAGCTTCCAGGAGGCTTTGGCCATCTACCCGCCCTGTGGACGCCGCAAAATTATCCTGTCAGATGAGGGCAAGATGTATGGTAAGATGACTGTTTACTTCAAAACTGCTTGATAGGGCAAAGACGATCCATTTCATAGCAAACTCAATTAGTCACTGAGAGAAACATGCAAAATGACCGTTTTGTGGATCTGTTGGAAATTATATTAAATCGTGGCGTTGTGTCTTTCTTTCTATGTTATAAGTTTTCATTGCCTTTGTTTTTCATTGCCCCGTCCACAGTAAAATATATGAGTGAAATATTTAAAGTTCCTGTTAAGTTCCTGAAACATGCCACAAAGACTGTAAACTATTAGTACTGAATTGAAGAGTTGGATTGTTAAGAGTTTAAAATGTTTTTAAAACTGTGGCTCGATGACGCACATGCGCATGGCCCCGCCCCTAACACAATCGCAAGCATCCATTTTAGATTGTAGCGGTATTTGAAAGTTGAGAGAGACGACAGCTTTCCTGCGAGTGGGCGTGGTTTCAGCGCAGATGGCGGACACGCCCCCAACGCATGAGAGCAGAGAATCCTGCCTGTTTTTTTTTATTTTATTCACTTGCCATTTTATCCATCATTCAAATTTTGTTGGATGGTTAATAACACATTTTTCTGTGGTGTGACGAACTCCGAACACATTTAATATGTGACTTGACAGGAACTTTAATTGACTGTTTTTAACACATATCTCAGGGTTCCCACGGGTCCTTGAAATCCTTGAAAGTTTGTGAATCTGGGGAAAAAATTCAAGGCCCTGGGAAGTTTTTGAAAATATACATGCATAGATACAGGTCATTGAAAGTGCTTGAATCTATTTTATGCAAGAAGATTTCTAGTAAAAAAAAAAGTGTAGTGTAGGATAATATTATAAAAATTTGAGACTTTAAGCACACGTGCTAAACTGTTTGCTTTAAATGCTTGTATTATTTGTATACGAATGTTGATTCGTACCAAAATGCTTTTTTGCATAGTTGTGTTTGACACATAAAAATGTCTCGGGTTACGTATGTAACACTTGTTCCCTGAGAAGGGAACGAGACGCTGCGTCTCCCTTGTCATACTTCCTGCATCCATGTAACGCCGTCTTTGGCAATATTTCAGATAGCGATATACTTCCTGGCTTCCGAGTCACCCTGTCTTTGTAGTTAAGCCTCACCATTGGTTGAATTTGATATACAGATTCAGACGCACTTACCCCTGGAGGGGCCCCAAAGTGTCACCACAGTGATGCAGCGCAAGTTCCTTCGAAAGGGAACTGTAACAATGTATCTTTAAAAGATAACATGACACCCTAACTCACTTGAAATTTGAGGGTATTGGACCTGGAAAGTCCTTGAAAGGTCATTGAATTTGAAGTTAACTAAGGTGTGGGAACACTGATATCTGGTCTTATACTGTAAGTCAGTGGTTCCCAAACTTTTTCAGCGTGCGGCCCCCCTTGTGTACAGTGCATTCCTTCGCGACCCCCCAAAGAAAATATGTGACAAAAAACTCAACATTTTAATAAAAAAAATTTAATTATACAAAAAAGCAGTGCTTTTGGTTAGTAGCCTTATTTTTTTTAGGTTTAATTACACAGAATTCATGATAAATTAATGAATTTCATAAAATGTCATAAAACTGGGGCCCCCCTGGCACCATCTCGCGAGTTTGAAAACCACTGCTGTAAGTGATTTATTAGTGAAACATTATTCCAGAGTAAAAAAATATTATTTTGTAATTTGAATAATATGATTAATCTCTTTTATTTTGCTACAACTAACTTACCCAAAACAAATAAATTCCTTTTGGATAAAATCTGTATTTTATCAGTTATTTTCCTTTCATTTGTATCTTTATTAATAAATTATTTTTGATAAAATCATCTACCAAAAAGACCTTAATTTGGAAATGCGTCACATTACAAACGTAAAATGTCACAGAAACCATTTCATGTTGACTCTTAGCATCAAATATTTGGCTTTTACCGTAGACATAGAAAGTGCATGTGGCCGAAAACTTGTTGTTTTGCACCTGGTTCAAGTACACCACAAGTGTGTCACATGGCACAAAGCTGATGTTCTTCAGCACTCTATGTTTGAATCGGTCCCAGAGGTGAAAGCTGGAGGTGAGAAGTGAATTTTGGGCTCAGAGGATTCGGGCTGTAGTGAAGGGGCGGAGCTCACGAGCATAATTGTCAATCAGAACTCTCAGCCTTTGCGGGCCTCTGGTGCATGAGGCTTCTGATTCGTTCGCCTGTTGTTCAGTAGTAGGAGTGTAAGTAAAGCAGCCTGAACTATTAGTCAGGAGCAGATGGTACCACGGCTGTCACCAGCTGTGTCACCCCCCCATTCCTGGCTGGGTGATGTCATGGAAAGAGGGAATATTTTCTTTCCGCAGTGTCTCTTTGGAGCTTGTCAGTGTCAAGTGAAAGCAGAAGACCCTCGGGCCATGCGTTTGCAGCTGTCATGTGACCCCTCTGGCCAAATGAAATGTAAAGTTTAGGAGTAGCTGCGAAGCTTCTCAGCTGGCACTATGGAAAGCGTTTAGGGCCACACTGACGCCCAGCACGCCCTCTACTGCTCTCAGACTCACTTTTTTCCACTTTTATTCACTCTCTCTCTCTTCAGGATTAAAGCATTAACATAGATTTGGCTAGTCTTGAATGATTTGCTACAAAAGTTACTAGTTTTTATTTCTTGTTTAGTAGTCTATATTTGTTTTTTGTGAAAAATCACAACATCAGTTGTTTACGTCAGGGGTTGGGACCCACTTGTGGATAAGGTGGGCCGCAAAAGTTGCTTGTCTGTAGCGTTAAATAACACAAAAACAGTTTATAAAAGAAAAAAAGATGTGTGTTTTACTAAAAATTTCCATTTCCTGAGAAAATTACACCTACTTAAGTGGATAGTGAGCTGAAAAGTTTGGGAACCCCTAATTAACGTGATTTTTGGGAATATTTGTAATGCTAAACTTTCGGATTGATCTGTGTATTCATATCTAAAAGTCCCTGTGTGAAATACAGATGTACTTCTCAGGTAAACTGGTACAGCTTTAAAGAGGTTTTATTGATTTTTGTATTAAAATCAGACTAAAACACCAATTAAAAATGTGCAGTTATTCAAAGTCCATATATGCAATAAAGTAACATGAATAATATTAAAGGATTGGTCGATTTTCTTAAAAAAAAAAAATCCAGATAATTTACTCACCACCATGTCAATCAAAATGTTGATGTCTTTCTTTGTTTAGTCGAGAAGAAATTATGTTTTTTGAGGAAAACATTCCAGGATTTTTCTCATTTTAATGGACTTTAATGGACCCCAATACTTAACAATTTTAATGCAGTTTAAAATTGCAGTTTCAAAGGACTCTAAATGATCTCAAATGAAGCATAAGGGTTTTGGCAAGAAAAATAAAAAATATGCACTTTTAAACCACAACTTCTCTTCCTCCTCCTGCTGTGTGACGAGCCAGCGCGACCTCACGCAATTGCGTAATGCCGAGGAAAGGTCACGTGTTACATATATGAAACGCACATTTGCGGACCATTTTAAACAATAAACTGACACAAAGACATTAATTAGTATCATTCGATATACAACAACATCGGAACGGTGCTCTTTCTCCACACTTGTAAACACTGGGGCATAGTTTCGATACGTCATCCGTGACCTCTTGACGTGATGACGTATTACGTGAAATCACAGGACCGGAGGAAGACGAGAAGTTGTGCTTCAAAAGTGCACATTTTCCACCCTCCCGCCAAAAATGATAATTGTTTCACTAGATAAGACCCCCATGCCTCGCTTGAGATCTGTCAGAGTCCTTTTAAACTACAATTTTAAACTGCATTAAAATTGTTACGTGTTGGGGTCCATTAAAGTCCATTAAAATGAGAAAAATCCTGGAATGTTTTCCTTAAAAAACATAATTTCTTCTCGACTGAACAAAGAAAGACATCTTGGATGACGTGGTGGTGAGTAAATTATCTGGTTTTTTTCTAATCCTTTAAGGTAAAAGTTTGTTTTACCTTAATTGGGAGTAGCAAAAGAACAACAGAGCTTTTTGGACACCAACAAACCACCAGATTTTCAAGTGGTTTTTAACAGACGATTTGTTTTGTGAGCAGTGGATTGTGGATTGACCAGAGGTCAACTTAACCAGCTGTTTGTGGTGTCCGGTTTCATGTTTACTCAACAACTTTCTCCATCATAGCCTTAGGAGTATTGTTTCACAGCTGACCACAGGAAGAGCCAACAGAAAAACACTCCGCAATCATGGATCACTTTGCTACAGATGTAATACGTATCACAAGCAAATCACATACGGTGGACTAAAAGTCTAATCACTTAAATCCTGCAAAGTTTAGGATTATAAAGCCTAGAAAAATTGGTTGTTTTAGTTTTCATATAGAGACCTCAAGATTGTTATCTTGGGCTTTTAAAGTTAGTATATTTGTCAGACCATCTGCTCAGTCAGTTGATATTGGGGATGCATTTATAAACCAAAACTCAATTAGATAAAATCTTTTTGATTATTAAAATGAAAATAGTTCATGAATATCTCTTACAAAATAAAAATCTAATTTGTTGCTTAAAAAAGCTAATTTTTTTTTTTAAAGTTTATTTTTATAGTTTTGATGATATTTTTGAATATGAAGTTAGCCCTCCTAACCTTGTTTTAAAAAGAACTTGTGTGTATATGTGTGATGTTTACAAATGTTTTGGCAATGTGAATGCTGTGTTCAAGCCAGTAAGGCTCCTTTGAATGTTAAGTCTTGAGCAGAGCACTGAAAGGCTGCATTTGGCCTTTCACTGATGAAACAAAGTTTGGCGGGACTCGAGCGAGCTGAAGGCGGCAGATTGCGGCTGCCCTCTCTCCGAGTGCAGAGTCGTCGTATAGCATCGCCTTTCAGTTCTGCAGCTGTCACCGGGTCCCGTGCCAAATCCGCCACACCATGAACTGTGACCCGCTCGTTCACTCAACCATTAACAAGGGCCGTTACAACTGTCAAAACAAGAGGGTTCGTCTGTCAGTGGGGTTCCAGGGCAAATTAGAGAAACATTCTTGATTGGTGTTTTTTTGTGTGTTTGAATAGGATTTGGTTAATGGGCCGTTTTTGTATAGTGTTATTTTGACTCTTGTGTTATTGTGTGTGTCATTTGTGGCTAATATGTACAAAACAGATAACAGTCCAAGGGCTGACGTGTTTCATTACGTTGTTTACTGTCAGAGTATTGTAAATTTTTATGATCACACTTTTATGTATTTGGCTGGTGCTTTTATCCAGTGCAATCAGTATATGTTTGTCAGTAAGGGATCAAATCCATGACCCTTGTGTTGCTAACACGATGCTCTACTAACTGAGTTACAGGAACACTGTTATTATAGCGTTTACTTATAAAAATCAAATAATAAAATATTCTTTAATTAATATTACATAAACATACAATATATCAAATGAAAAAACAGACCCTCTGCTTTCAAACAACAACAAAAATACTGTTTCATCCGACATTTATTAGTTCTATTGTAATCACCTCTCAAATATGCGTAGGTTTCTTCAAAAACACAAAATTTTGAGCAAAAAGCTGAGATAATTCCATTTATGTGAAAGACTTTTGATAGAGATGCCATTTAGGGCAATCCTCAAAACATACACTGAGTTTTTACTCTAATGCAGGGTTCACACCAGACGTGGTAGAGGCGGCAAGCGCGAGTAGTTTACATGTTAAGTCAATGCAAAGACGTGATTAGGCATCCTGCGGCACGAATAGTGCGGAACGCACAAATTGAGCGTTGCCACGGGAAACGCATGAGTAGAAAAATCTGAACTTCGCCGGATTTCTGCAGCGCGTTGCACCTTGCTGTAGTAACGACGTGATTACAGGAAGTGAGAGGAGTCGCAGAAGCCCCTCCCATGATGCAAATTTTCACGTAAATGTCTCAAATGACTAGAATTTCACACGCAATTGAACAAGTAAACTCAAATGTTCAAGCGTCCAACTACGCACAAATAGCGCATTTTTGCCGTCTCTACCACAGCTGGTGTGAATGCACCATTACAAGTTAGGCGTTACTTCTGGGTTCCATAAGTTGCGGAAGAGCGCCACCCTGTGGATAATAGCGGTATTGCGAAAAGCCGAAAATTGGCAGGGAAGCATTTTCTCATAATTGACGAGTTAACTTTTCGATTGTGGCAAAAGAGTTAAACACCAATTCGTTAACTGGCTGCTACAGACTAGCTCCAAAAGGAGTCAATTCCCATAGACCCCTATGTTAAAGCATCCAACTTTTCAGCAGAAATAAATGTTTAGAACCTGGTACAAAAAGTGTTTTTGGTCTATATACCGTATTTTCCAGACTATAAGTCACTCCGGAGTATAATTCGCATCATTCACAATTGCATCATTAAGACGAAATAACATATATAAGTCGCAGTGGACTATACGTCGCGTTTATTTAGAAAATTATTTCACAAAATCCAAGCCGAAGAACAGACATTTAATCTGGAAAGGCAAGTTATTCAACTAAACAATAGCAGACAGAACAGCAGGCTGAATAGATGTCTGTATGTTAAAGTAATATTATCAGTTATTTAAATGATAAACCATAGCATAGAAAACTTACCTGGAAGGTTGAATAGGCTAAAATAACCGAACAAGCTAACTAGAATGAAGATCGCAGGCTCGTCATTCCACATCACTGAATCCCTTCAATTGGTATTGATGTCTCTTGCCTCATAAATGTCAAAATTAATTCATACTGACTTATAAGGCGCACCTGACTATAAGACGCAGCACCAGCCAAGTTCTGAAAAAAAAAATGCGGGATATAGTCTGAAAAATATGGTAGCTATATTGCCCTTCATGACAACTGTAAGAGGGTGATTTTTTTGTAACTCATCTGTTTAAATTATATGAAGCCACTGCGTAATATTATTGCGCCTGCTGCACCCATGGTACGACGGCAAAGTTCCTTGATTATTATGCCGGAATGAAAGTATAGTTTCTAGCCATATCGGCCTAGAAAATTGCAACTTTTAATTTTCCGGTCTTAGTACATAGTGTATCTAGAAGAGTCAAGTTTTAAATAGGAAAAATATCGAAACATTTTTGACTGCAATGCTAATGGTCTAATCAGATTCAATGGATTATGCTAAGCTATGCTAAAAGAGGTAACGCCAGACTTGGAGTTCAGCTGAATGGATTCCAAAACTGTAAAACTCGTATGTTTAACTCAAGGGGAGCTGGAAAATGAGCCTTTTTTTAAAAATTGGAGTGTTCCTTTAAAGCGGGATGGCAGAAATTATTTTAACTCTTTAAAGTCCCATCTTCAAGGTTTTCTTTAACATTCCAGGCAAACCTGTCGAGCTCATAACAGTGACCCTAGAATATTTTGACTTGTCTATCTATAATGGTTCCCATGGTGCTTTAATGAAATGAACCTCGCAGTCTGTTCTTCAGAATGCCACGGGATCTGATGAGATCCCTCACGAGTGGTCCTTCATGCTGATGAAGCACCGTGATTGGCCGTGGATTCGATGATTATTTATGTTTTAGGACAGCGGACAACCCAATGGCGATCGGCTCTCTAATTGGTGTCCAGCAGCCTTTAGCCTTGATAAAATGATGACCGCACGTCTCCTACGAGAAGCAAAGAGGCGCAGGTATTTTGATGCCACGAGACCCGCGGGATCGCACATATTCACCGCACATAGCTCTCTGCGAGAGACGCCGTCCTGAGCACCCTTAAGCCCTTTGTTCCCCCGGCTGAATGCAGTTAATTAGCAACAGTCACTATAGCAACTGCCTCTCACTTCAAAACAATGTCTAATTTTTGCAGCGAAGCTTATCATACTGTTTACCTGATGGGTTCTCCAGCGCCCTGAGTTGCGCCGGGGCTGGCTCCCCGCCCAGCCTCAGAGGTTAATTGTGACGGCGGTGAAAAACATCACAACAGCTGCTTTGTGATGAGAGTTGCATGAAAAGGGCTGTAAGAAAGTGGCGGTCCCCTTCAGCCAAAAGAAGCGAAGATGCAGCACTTACATAATTCACCTGCTTTGCGAGCCTCCATTCAGCCCGCCCTGCGTGATTGCATACCCTCCCGAGTATACAAATGAACACATGACCAGATGTAAAATATGGCACGAAATGCACAATAGGACATTGAGTTCCAAGAAATTGCATTTAATGGGTGTTATTGTGCACGCAGCAGAGCCTTAAGTCAATTTGGTAGGAATAACGCCAAGCAGCACGCGCGCTCTCCATAATGCAGACCCGTGTTTTTATGTCGAGTATATAGAAACTCGCAGTTTTATTTCACACTGATTTGGTATTCGTTTTCCGAACGGGTGAAAGATTTTTGGAGATTTTCCTCAGCTTGACGTCTCGTATCAATTTATGTGCTGACCTAGAAAAAATAATATATGGAAAGAAGTGGGAATCTTTAGCTAACTCACGGTTTGATTCAGGTGAATTTTCAGCGTCAGGGTAGGAACTGGTAATGCCAGCCACTTTGGGGTTTTCAGTCTAAGTGCATCTTGCTTTTTGTGGTTGATGTCATTGTTGTCATGTATATATTTTCTTTAAATATATGTAACCGTATAGGGGACCGTAAAACTTACATAAAAGCTATAAATATGTGTATGAAGAGCGCAGATGCTAAATTGTCTGACATGAGTTGTTCCCATAGTACTTTTGCTTTAAGGGTGGCAGACGTTTAACGTATTGTGTCATTTCAACTTTAACTAAAGGATGAAAGAAATTTAAACCGTTCGATAGCTGATATGCTGAACCCGTTTATCTGCGTTATCGGTGCTATTGTGAGGCCTTTTTTGTTTGCCATGTTATTACAGATATGCAGTGTGCTCAGTCATCTCATCAGGGCCGAACTGGCGTCTCCGACGGGCACTAAGTGGCACTTGGTTTGCAGGGCTGCCGTGGATCATTTAGGCCTAATGAGCGAGCCTGGCCTCCCCCGTGGGGCTGCCAGTGCGCTGTTCCCAGACCTGCCTCAGCGGCGGCCTGCTTCGCGCTCACACCGACGGCGCACCCTAGCTACCTGCTGTGAGGATAATGAGGAATTCTGGGATCCGCTCAGGTCTCTGCTTCATGCATTCGCTCAGAATGGAGTCTGGAGAACTTTAGTCCTGCACACACCTTCAATATAATCCCTCGCTTTTGTTTGTGTGCCATTGTAGCTTTGACATGCCGCGGTAATTTTACACCTGCAGGAAACACATTTCCGATTACAAAACGAATACATTTTACGCTGTCAAAATGAGTCGCACGTATGGCCAGGGTTTTCTTTCTTGTGCAGTAAACAGATGTAGGAACAGCTTTTAACCTTTTGGTTAATACATACAGTAATTTTAAATAGTCTTATTGCTTTATTCTTAAAATCTCAGTCTGAACCCGGTGCCCGGAATACTTTGTTCTTGAAGGAAACGGCTGCATTGATTTCGGTACGTATAATAGAAGCCAGAAAACTAGCTGTGCCTTTCTCTCTGCGCCTTGCAGGATGTCTTCATTTTGTTGAAATATTTGGAGTGGTTTCTAACAAAGTAGATTGAATTATCATTCATCCTGTCCTCTTAAATTAATTTTCTGACTTCACAATAAAATTGAGGAGTGCTGTTCTCATTTTGTGATGTAGAGACAAAAATATGCACCAGAAATAATTGTCGAATTATGTATAGTTAGTAGTAGCATTATAAATCAAAAAACAGTTCTGTATAAGCTTACATTTTTAAAAATCTCCTTCAAAGTTGTTCAAATGACTTTCTTAGCAACACATATTACAAATGATAAATACATTTTCATATATTTATGGTTGGAAATGTACAAAATATCTTCATGGAACATTACTACTTAATTTCCTAATCATTTTTGGCATAAAAAATATAAAAAAATTATATTGACCCATACAATGTATTATTAGCTATTGTTTGTAAATATTATACATAATGTAAGGTTTAAAGGGCAACTATTATGCAAAATCCACTTTTACAAGGTGTTTCGACATAATTTGTGTTGGCAGTGTGTAAACACAACCACCCTACGATGAAAAAAACCCACCCAGTCCTTGTTTTTTAATCCCCATTAAACCAAAGCAGTCTCATTAGACATGCCGTTTTGATTTTCTTATCAATGTGAGGTCACATTGATAAAGCCCCGCCCACTTACAGTTCTGCATTACCATAGTTTCCACCCTCAGCGAGTTGTATTCTGTCCACTAGATACTATTGTCTCAGACTGTATTAATCAGATCTCTTTAAACTGAAAGCACTCACTGTCTGTTTGTAAGGAAGTAAGGATCTGTAGCTCATTTGCATTTAAAGTTACAGACATTAAAAAAGTGCATTTTGCTACCAAATATGGGCATTTTGGACATGCTAAAATAAAAGATCTGATTATTGAAATTATTAAGACGTTCTTAACCATTCTCTCCCCTAGTCAATGGATGTTTGTCAGTGTTTTCAAACTGGTGGATGTGGATTTTATCTTAAGTCCTCCATTTTCTGTCATACTTAAAGGATTAGTCAATTTTCTTAAAAAAAAAAAAAAATCAAGATAATTTACTCACCTCCATGTCATCCAAAATGTTAATGTCTTTCTTTGTTCAGTCGAGAAGAAATGATGTTTTTTGAAGAAAACATTCCAGGCTTTATCTCATTTTAATGGACTTTAATGGACCCCAAAATGTAACCGTTTTAATGCAGTTTAAAATTGCAGTTTCAACGAAGTTTCAAAGAACTCAAAATGATCCCAAACAAGGCATAAGGGTCTTATCTAGCGAAACAATTGTCATTTTTGACAAGAAAAAAAAATGCACTTTTAAACTACAACTTCTGTCTATCTCCGGTCCTGTGACGCATCAGTGTGACCTCACGTAATACGTCATCACGGATGACGTATGCGAAACTACGCCCCAGTGTTTACAAGTGTGGAGAAAGAGGACCGTTCCGCCGTTGTTGTATGTGAAATGATACGAATGAATGTCTTTGTGTCAGTTTATTGTTTTAAAATGGTCTGCAAATGTGTGTTTCATATATGTTACACGTGACCTTTCCACGGCATTATGCAATTACGTGAGGTTGCGCTAGCGCGACACAGGACGAGAAGTTGTAGTTTAAAAGTGCATATTTTTTATTTTTCTTGTCAAAAATGACAATCGTTTCACTAGATAAGACCCTTATGCCTCATTTGAGATCTTTTAGAGTCGTTTGAAACTCCGTTGAAACTGCAATTTTAAACTGTTACGTGTTGGGGTCCATTAAAGTCCATTAAAATGAGAAAAATCCTGGAATGTTTTCGTCAAAAAACATAATTTCTTCTCGACTGAACAAAGAAAGACATCAACATTTTGGATGACATGGTGGTGAGCAAATGATCTGGACCTTTTTCTAAGAAAATTGACTAATCCTTTAACAAAGCTCATTGTTAACATTCTTGATGGGGCTTGTCAGCACCTGGAGAATTTTAGTATTCAGTTGTACCCAGTTATTGAGATGTTGTAAAAACACATGCGCCTTTCAGACAGCGACACTGTTTGTATTGATTCAAGTTGATTTTGTAAGGGAAGTTTTCGATGTCTTTACAGCTGTAGGATTTGTGGTTCGAACATGTTCAAGTCTTGACCTTTTGAGTTGTTTATATGACCCTGGGCTTAAATGCTGCATGTCCGCACTGGTCAGACTTTCTCAGTTTCTGCCAGGTGAAAAGAAGCACAGCCCAAAGTGTTTTAGGTTGTCTAGTTTATCTCATGCTTGGCTGACCAAGTCTGTAAGCGAAATGCCCAAGGCATTTAACATTGATGTTTGTTGACCATTGTGTGACATGATACTAATGACAGCTTCTCCGATTGCACATAGACTTTGTTTTTAAGTTCAGAGACCGGGGGGCTTCTCCAGCAATTTCGTCTTTAGAATCCAGGAAAATAGACATTTCGTATTTCTGAATGATCAATGTAGAATTAATAGACGTGGAATAACAAAATACAATAAACAAAACATTGCAGAAACCCTTATTTTTCCCTACAGTTCAGTTACAATTATGATAATTTTGAGAACTACGTTCATAAATTTTCCATACTGAAAATGAAAGTTGGTAAAGATCCCGTTATGTCCTTCCTGTTCAACAGATTTATCTGCGTTTCTGTGGCATGACTGTAGAGATGTGTGGTTAACGTGAGCTTTTCACTGTTAAGCACTGGGTCCAGCTTAGACGCTGATCTCATATTTCACCTCTTCAATTGGCTCCTTTTGTTTGAGTCAAGCAGGAAGCTCTTCTCCATTTAAAGATACAACAGCATTTATTGGGTTTCACCAAGGGGCAACCTTCCGATCTCTATCTTTTAGCCAACACAGAAGTGACTTAAACTGCATTTCATGGACTGGCCACTAGAGACTGGCTTCAAAAGGGAGTCAATCCCATAGATCCCCATGTTTATAATGCCCAACTTTATAGCAGAAATAAATGTGTTTACAACCTGGTACAAAAAGTGTTTTTGGTATTATAGCTAATTTAGCCCTTTTTGACAACTGTGAGAGAGGTGAATTTTTTTGTAACTCACCCATTAAAATTTAAAGCCTTAAAGGTATAGCGGAAGATTTTCTTTTTCTGGGTGGATCATCAAGACTATTTGTCATCCCAGTTGTCAATCATTCTGGTGATATGTTTACGTAAGGCCATCGTATGTGCTCGTTCCTAGGTTTGCTTTCTGCCCATGGACACTTTCAAGTGTTTATGTGTTTCAGCCATTTATTGAAGCTTGCGTTCTCACCGTGTATTTTCAAAATGGTTGAAGAGAAAAAGTGTCTACGAATTGTATGATAAGAAGAGAAAGGGCTCTGAAGAAAGAAACAAGACCAGAGTGTTTTTGGGGGAATATTTCACACCCTGCAGTGTTTCCCACAGGATTTTGAGGAGACTGTGGTGGTGATGACGTCACCCGCTAATTAGCATATATGTGACGTCATCATGTCATGTTCGCGTTTGATCTAGTGTTGGCACCTGAAATATGTTTCACTTCTACTCTTTGATCTGTATCTGTATTTGTTTGTATTATATATCAAATTATATTTTAAGCCAAATTAAGCTGTTTTAAATAGTGAAATAAAAATGTAAAGTGGAATCATGAAAATTCTATTTGTGGGGGCCAGTGTTGATTCTGTGGTGGGCCACCAGAAATAAATCAATGTATGGGAAACACTGCCCTGGTATGCGCTAAGAGCACAGGTTGGGCTTCCCACTGATGCCTCAGTCGTGAAGTTTCTACTCTACAAGTAAAGTTTGGCATGCTATTTGGAGAAATCCGTTTACAATCACTGCTAGTAAAAGTTGATGTAAGCTATAATTAGCGATGCTAGCCCTGGCACAAGTCACGAACCGCACAGACACGGTAAACATCTCAATGTATATGAGCCACGCCGAGTGACAGCAACTTGTAAACAGAGCGAAGAGAAGAGGCTCGTGCATGCTCTCTCTCGTGCACACGTTTAATAGGTGTTCCCTCTCGCATTGCATTTTTAAAAAAAGTGGAGAGGGCGGTTCTTTTCTAAAATTCAGGAAAATCTTCCGCTATACCTTTAAAGTTATGCATAGTTAAGGGTGTGGCCATTTGAGTGACGGGTGAACTGCCAATGCTGTCAATACCTTCGAGCAAGGCGGCCATGGTTTACTGCCTCTTACCCATTTTTGGTTATCCATGAGTGATGCGCAGTGACGCGATGCTAAGATGGCAAGGGCAGGCCTGCTAATTATTGGCTTTAAAAATGCTCACAAACCTATGGGTGACATCGCGGACTCTACGTCCATATTTTTTGTACAGTTTATGGGATACACATGTTCAGAATGGATGCCGGTTGTACAGTATACAGTAATTGCTACAGTTTACCTATAGTTTTGTTTTTTAAATAGCATGTGAGAGTTCATTTTATGCAATAATGATGAAGGTTTTTTAAATTGTAGCATGTATTGCGTTATTTTGTGTTTAATGTATTGAGACTGTATGCTATAGAAATGGCAAGTATAGGTGTAGTATTAGTCACATTTAGGTATTCAGCAGATAGTGTTCATGTTAACCAAGCTTTTGCAGTTTTAAGTAGTGATAGACCACTATATTGCAGTGGCCGATATATCGGCCGATTTTGGAATTTTAAAAATATCGTTTTTTCATTTATGATGCCTAATTAAAAGACACTCGGATAACACACTATACCCAACTTTTGACAGACAGTAAAATGGCCAGTTATCATTTTTTATGTGACATTGTGAAGTGTTAAGCTCGAAGTAAACCTCAACCTGCATCACGCACTGTACGCGGACCATCGGTTACGCGTAAAAACTGATTTTTATAAACAGATTTTTGTAACCGGGTGTACTTTGTTCATGTAGGTTGCGCGTACTGCAAAATGAACAAGGAGCCAAGGAGATGCATTAAACAAGCAGCCAAGGAGATGCATTGCATTTTGTCACAATGCGCATGCGTCTAATGTCTATGTACACGTACAAGTAAAAAAACTATGCAACTATGTTGTGTGTTCGACCGTTCGTACCGTATCAGGTTTTACTCACATCAACACTCTGGCATGCAGCAAAATCTTATTCATTATCGGCATCGGTCATCAAAAAAAAACATTTTACATTTAAGCTTGAATTGCTAAAAAGTTTTCAAACAGGTTTTCCAAGCCCTCTATCCATCTGTAGTTGTTTAAGCAAATAGGTGGTCTCACGTTATCTACTGCTATGGTGTGCCAGTCTCTGAACATCTATCAGAAAGTCTGTTTAATGTCTGTTGAATGATACTAGAATATGATTTGGCACAGGAGCAGTTCACTTAAAACATCACTTGAGCCCAGCGTTGCAGGAGACGGAGAGGGGAACTTAAAGAACAGGCCCATCTGGGTCATGAAGTTTGGCTTTTCATTTACACGTATTGGTGACTGCTAACAGGTTTCTCTTTATGTTCCGTTGTGGAATTGATCCTGAGAGATTGAAAATATTGATTTAACCCTGTTTCTTGCTCTGAACGTGTGTGTGCGAGGAGGTGCCAGCCACCGGCGTGTTCACACGTCCGCGGGGCTGGAGCAGGAGTTTTCTCTGCTTCTCTGGGGAGCCTTGATTACATCGAGCAACTCCAGCATATCTTTCCATTGTCCAACCATCCATCTTCCACTCCCTCGCTCTCTTAACCCCCACAACCAGGCCTGCCTCAACAGTAATATATGTGATGATGTACTCACCGCCCCCTAATTGATAGAGTGATTCAGCGGAGTACTCACTTTAATAATTGGTCCTATGGGAGCTCAAGCAGACCCTGGGAGGATGGGTGTCTGGATGCTAGGAAAGTTGATAGGAGTTACACACCGTCCTCCCCAGCTGCCACCTCGCTACGTGAATTTACAGTAGGTCGTCTAGCGTAATCTTCCCTGTCTCTGTAAAGGTTCTGGGTCGTGACCCACAGGTTTCTGCGGGTTTCCATTACTGACGTCCTACGTTAACCCTGACGTGGTTTTCTGATTCATGACCTCCTGAGGTTTTCCACAGGTCACCAGCGGTAATTTATCGAGGCCATTTTGTGTTACTACACTTTCAATTGATTTTTAAAGTGGTATGTGTTGTATTTAAAGGCAATGTAATGAGAAATTAATTGATCGGTTGTCAAGTCTGTATACCGGCGATAAGACAGATTATCTATTATGAAGTATTAAATGCTGCATTACTAAATTGTAGTTTTTGATTTTTGGTGCTCTTTAACCTGATAAAAGGAAATGGTAATGAAACGCTCTTCAATGAATTAGTCTGTGTGAATCGGAAAGCCTTTGTAAATCACATGGGACGCTGAGGTAGAAGTGAAAGTGAGAAATGGGAGCCATAAACAACACAGTTTAAACCCGTAATATCGAGTAAATTACTTTATTTTGAAAGAAGAATATGATACAAAAGATGGAGAATTAGCACATCTATCTACATTTTTCCGACAATGGAAATTATAAACATTAAAATATTTTGGTCAATAATTGACCAATCAAAAACCAAGTATTCAAGATTCATATTATAGACAGTTTCATCGGACGCATGTGGGTTGTCGTGGTTAAATGAACATTCCACTTATTTTTGAAAATATGCTAATTTTTCAGCTCCCCCAAACAGTTGTTAAACATTTGATTCGTACCGTTTTTGAATCCATTCACCTGATCTCCGGGTCTGGCGTTAGCACTTTTAGCATAGCTTAGCACAATTCTTTGACTCTGATTAGACCATTACCATCGCACCAAAAAATAACCAAAGAGTTTCAATATTTTTCCTAGCCATATCTGACTAAAAACATTGCAACTTTTAATTTTCTGTCGGTCTTAGTACACGATGTAACTACAGAAGAGTCAAGTTTTAAATAGGAAAAATATCGAAACTCTTTAGTTATTTTTTAGCGCAATGCTAATGGTCTAATCAGATTTAATGGATTATGCTAAAAGTGGTAGTGCTAGACCCGGAGATCAGCTGAATGGATTTCAAAATGGTAAGAAACAAATGTTTAACTCTAGGGGAGTTGGAAAATTAGCATATTTTCAAAAAAGTGGAGTGTCAACTTTAACTTTGCTCCTCTGAGTGGAACTTAACTTCGTTTGTTTAACGGTCTGAATAGTTGCTAAACTAAACTCTGAAACAAATACCTCGTCGAAAATAGCAAATGTTTTGCTTTCTTAAAGACGAGGGAAGACGTCTTACCGCTATTTATTTAAAGGGAGGTTTGGCAGACGATCTGTAGTTTGTAAACATTGTAGTACACATTTTACACAGTAACGTTAGCTAAGTGTAGTTTTTGATACTCTTTAGTTATGATTTGAACTAGGGTAATCTACTTGTTATTTATTTTGCTTGTTATCAGAAATAAACTACTGTGTTCCACGAAAGCCATTTGTTTATCTCGTTACTGCTGAAACCGTCTTTAACCTTTTAAGCGTCACCCCACCCTATTGAGTTAAATCTACACTCTTGGAGCTTTCAAACAATATACAGTTTGTCATGATTAGAAAAGAATTCATATGCAAGCATTGAAGTAAATGTAGGCGTCCTGCTGGTGGGACAGTGACATTTAGCAGAAAATAAATGTTTTGAGGCACACTCTCTTCATAAATGAATCAATTACTCTCCCTACAAAATTTATTTTATAAAACACCGTTGAAATGTCTATTTTGGAGGCTTAGACCTTTCCAACAATATATAGTTTGTAGTGATGGATTAAAATTTACATCAACAATATTAATGCAAACTTAGGTGTCCTGTATTCGGGATGGCAACGCTTAACAGTTTAATGGGTTTAGATCTGACCCTTTGAGTTAAATTTACATTAACATTCATGCATTTGACTGACCCTTTTGTCCAAAGCAACTTATAGTGCAATAAAGCTAAAAAAAATTATCAGTGTGTGTTCCCTGGAATCGAGCCTGTGACCTTTTGCGCTGCTAAATCCTCTCTACCAGTTAAGCTAGGACTGGGCAGTAGCAGTATGGCGGTATATTCCGTTACCATGAAATAAAATGTCAGACGTAACAGATTGTTCTATTGTGGATTCCGTGTAAATAAGTGGGTGTGGCCACCTTGGCACTCTTGAAATAATCCACTCATAACAAATGGAACAGTAATTTCTGAAATTTTGATAATAAGCGGCAGTGAATCCACCCCGGGTCTCTCTATTTTTCTCTCTCTCTCTCTCTCTCTTTCTCTCTCTCTCTCTCTCATGCAGCGGAGTCTCTCACATTCAGAGGTCTCTCAAAGCACGCACAAGGAGCTGTGCCACCAAATAAAGAAATCACTCTCCGCACATAACGCTGTTAATTGTTGTAAAGTTGTCTGAACTTTAAGCAAGCTAAGAAAAAACACGCGTTTATATCATTGATGCGTGCACAGATGGAGTGATGTAGTGTTACACGCCGTTTGCTCATAGTACTCACATCTTTCAATAGAAAGACGAAAAAGACACGCAACGGTTAGAATGCAAGTTTAAGAAAGTAAAAACAGACTCCATGATCATCATCTCATCAGCATCTATCATATTTATAATCTCCATATCTAAAGATCTCTTCAGGTATTTTCCCTGTCTGGTTTGTGCATATTCATACTTGTTAGTTTTACATGCCTATTTTTATTGTAATTTATGCATAAATAAAAAATACAATGCATACTATATCTTCAATAGCCTACAGAATAAATAACAAGATTCTTTCAATCAAGACTTATTTTTTTTATCTTTAGTGCATTTTCACTTTAACACTAACTTATTATATTTTTCTTTACTGTGCTGAGCATTTAGTTTAAAGTGGCAAATGTGTATACTCCAAAAACAATATGACGCAATAAATCCATTTAGTCTAATTTCGGTAAAAATGTGTTTTCTATACCAAGAAAGTGACAAGATGAAAAACACAATTTTCTGTTACAAACTTTCACATAGCATCTTTAGGTTATAAAAACATAAAAGGACGTCATCGCTGAACTTTTTTGACAGCGATCAGCTGTAAAATGTTTTGATTTTTCTCGATTTTCGTTGGCTTTGCGTAAAATAATGGAAAGTTTTTCATAAGATCCCTTGGGGTCAATGTGTTAGCATGATAGAAGCTTGATGCTGTCAGGAGAACAAGCAACAGCCGGCCTTTCTCCATCTCTCGAGTGCCTGTTGCGTAAATTATTAGATTTTAATGGCTTACGTTTTTTTCCCGTCACAAAAAAACACGAAAGGTTTATCAATTCCATCAAAATATTATTTTGTTTTTAATTGTTTGTTGATCACGAAGTACAAAATAGATGAGGAAAACTAGGATTCCATGTGTATTAACGCTCCGCCATTGTTGTTTACAATGCTTAGGGTGGTGCGCTGTGATTTGTTGAGCGGATTTATTGCATTTTGCAGAGAAGGAGGAGTGGCGTTTATGGCGTTTTGGAAAAAAGGGAGAAAAGATGACAGAATAACACGGCGAATATTGGATTTTGCTAAAAAATTAGGAATTTACTTTTTAATACTGACCTGATACAATACTGATTTTGCTGTTTTGGAACCAAACTCTTCATATAAACATAAAGCTGAAAAACATATATACCGTGAAATATACTGTTACTACTGTTAAATAAAATGAATCATTCCTTAAAAACAGATTTTTGGTCATATCGCCCACCCCTAAGTTGAGGTACAGAAACAGTTCCAGCACTTTCTCTTGCTGTAGATGGAAGTGATGGTCTATTAACTGCATATGTTTTGTGGATCCTTGTTACATACCAGATTTCTACTCACTGTTGAACAGCAGCTCTCTGGATGACAGTGATGGAGTAGGGTGTATTTTTGGTTAGACGTAATAGAATCAAAAACATTAGTCAGGTCTGCTGGCCTGTTTATTTGTCATTTTAGACCATTAAGCATACATATTAAAGGCAGCTACAGTATGCACTTCACATACTGTAGGATACAAATTTCATCTTCCTCTTCGTTCTTATCCGCTGTCAGTCAATGTTCACCCACGAATGGCCGATGAATGATGGGTTCAACACAATCTGCTATTTCTACATTAAGGTTAAATGCTTTTGAATATTTTTATGTTCATTGAGAATTTGCTCATAAAGCATAACCATATCTATATGAAGTTGGGTAGACAAAGCCAGAAACCTTGGCTGAAGTGTAGATTGGAATAAATAAAAGCCTTGGAAGATTAGATTTAATCAGTATTTGAAAGATTAAATGCGATTGGTGTACCTGTGCCCTGGTGAGAGACATTGTACGTTATTGACATTATACAACAGCAAATGAATGCCTTCTTATGAGATGGATTTAAATGCTTGTTTTAAAAACGATATTGTCTGGTGGATTGAAAAGAATTCTTAGTATTTGCATGTCATCGATTCATATAATATATTATGCGGCCCGCTTTTGAATTCTGAAAATATGCTCTGCTCAGAAATAAAGACAAGCACATCTGAAAAAAAACTGCCATGGTTTCTGCTGCAGCGTCTACTAAACATGAATCCTTTATGATGCTCACTAAATTTGTATTATTATTAATATAAAAATATTTATTTGTATGTTTAACTAAACGTCATGGCATAAGGGTAAATAAATATGATAGACTTTTCATTTTTTGGTAAAAAGTGGGTGGGGGGTTGCTGTGTTATTTATTAATGTCCCAAGTGTTTAGCTAAATTTGGCTTAAAGGAATCGTCTACTCATTTTCAATATTAAAATATGTTATTACCTTAACTAAGAATTGTTGATACTTCCCTCCATCATCTGTGTGCGTGCACGTAAGCACTGGAGCGCGCTGCGACGCTTCGATAGCATTTAGCTTAGCCCCATTCATTCAATTGTACCATTTAGAGATAAAGTTAGAAGTGACCAAACACATCAACGTTTTTCCTATTTAAGACGAGTAGTTATACGAGCAAGTTTGGTGGTACAAAATAAAACGTAGCGCTTTTCTAAGTGGATTTAAAAGAGGAACTATATTTTATGGCGTAATAGCACTTTTGGGAGTACTTCGACTCGCCTGAAAAGTCCATTGAATGAATGGGGCTAAGCTAAATGCTATCGAATCGTCGCATCGCGCTCCAGCGCTTACGTGCACGCACACAGATGATAGAGGGATGTATCAACAATTCTTAGTTAAGGTAATAACAGATTTTAATATTGAAAATGAGTAGACTATTCCTTTAAGTCCCTGTTTTACCATGTCTTTGAGATTTTCTCGTCCTTATTATAGTTCTGTCTAAAAACTAAAAACATACCTGTTCTCAACAAAATTTGAAACCATTTGAAAATTCGAACATTGCAGCAAAACATTTCATGAATAGTGTTAACGTTTGTTCAAGATGTTCGTTGTTCGGGTTTATCCGACTATGCATGAGGGAGTATATAAGTGTGGTGATTGTCTACACGCAAGTGTGTGTTTGTTAGGTCTTGGTTTTTCAGCAGGTGGCAGATGGCCTAAACTCGGCCACTCTCACTCATACGCTCATTAGGTCACAGTGCAGAATAAAAGCTTGCGGTCTTAGCTTGTTAAAGCCACAAGGCGAGTCAAAGGACAATGTTTTGACCCAAAGCCTTTGTAATGGTCACATCTAGGGTGTGCCAACGTGAGCCTTGAATTTTATCTTGCGGCGTTTCGGTAAAGCCTGAGACCCTGTCATTAACTTTATAGCCACCTGTAAGAGCAAGCTGGTTGGAATGAGTCAGATGAGTTAACTGCTCTAAATGGATTACGGATTTAGGATATGCATGTGTATTTTTTATTAAGCATGACGAAATCAATCAGAATATTTATGCAGCATGACTAACAAAGTAAGAGTATATGAAGTAGTTATGAAATAATTAGGGCTGTCAATAGATAAATAAATTTAATCTAGATTAATCGCATGATTTCATGAGTTAACTCGTGATTAATCGCACATTTTTATCTGTTCTAAATTTACCTAAATGTAACACTTTTCAAGTTTTTAATGCTCTAATCAATATGGATTTGGTCAATATATATGCTATATGCAAATGTATGTCTACAACAGCCTGTTTACATTTTCAACAGAACCATCAACCATAGTTTTATATATGATTTTCCCTTTAGAAAACCTTGTTCTTTTTCAATTTCTGTTTGCTGCTGCATCATTTGTGACCTGTGCTGGCAAATTGAGTTGGGATGAGCAAATTTTCAAAAATTAGTCATTTATATTTTAACATTCTCTATTAAAAAACTTCAAAACAGTTGGAACAATTGTTGGAATCTGACAAAGCATGACAGAACTACACCTGTTTACGCAGCGCAAAAACAATATAAATATTTTTCTTTTATTGTTTAATTTTGACATTGAGACAGACTGCTTTAAGATACTGCGTAGGCTATATGGAAGGGTTTAATATAATGATACACAACAAATACTTTTACTCAACAGTTAATCCAAACATTCACTTCAGATATAACAGATTATAGGTCATAACTGCGTGAATTCTTGTCAAAACAGATATTTTACAAACTGTAATTTTGTGTTAGATGTCTATATATATCGGGGTCGCGCACTTGCGCCTTTGTATGCATGCGTTTTAGACGTCTGCTTCAGACATCGCTTTTGAGTCTTGTCACTCTTAATAACTCTTTTAACATCAAACAGGTCCCGAACTTTATCTCTCTTAATAATTATTTTAACATCAAGCAAGTCCTGCAGTCTATTTTCTATCATTTCTGAATGCTTTAAAAACAAAAACAAAAAGTGAATGATGACGCATCTTTGCTTTAGATTATGGATTTGGGACGGTACACCTCTCAGGAAACGTGCAGATAAAGATCATTTTAGAATGACCATTTACAGCATTGGATTCGCTAGACGAGAGCTTAATGTTCTTATTTTTATGAAAACCTCCGACTCATCTAGACAGCGTGGGTCACTTGCTGCGCCTCAATTCATCCAACAGAAATTATGTGTTGCGTTAATCGTGCGTTAATAAAATGAATGCCGTTAAAATAACGTGATAATTTTGACAGCCCTAGAAATAATATTACTAATATTTAATATATTATTGTGTGCATGCATATGCAATAACCAAAGTCCAATCTTTTTTTTTGAGTTTGCATGTTGCATTAACTAATTATTTAATTTATTTTGTATCTAGTTAAGGGTTCAGAATAAAGATGTTAAAATAAGTTCATAAGAAACTTTTCCCCATACCTCAAGGGCATTTATTTGGCATACTTGAATTTGGTTCTGTGTCACCTGCTCAACTTTCAAGGCACAATTTGAGCTCTTTGTCTCTTGTCTGTGCGGTTCAACTCTTAGCAAGCAGTGTTTTTGGATGCAGTTGTTCTTGGGTGTAAAAGGCTTCCTGCCTGCCTCCCTTTGCCCCTCTTTGTCCCTTCCCCCATCCAAGCCGAGCCAGGGACCCTCGGACTGAATGCCTCCATATTGTTGGTTTAGTCTATTGTGATGCTAATGGCAGCCGGAGACCCTCAAGTCATCTATCACGCGTGACAGGGAAGCAGGGTCTTTGTGTCGTGTACTCAACACAGGAGAAGGACTGCTGTCTCCACAGGTCTCACCGGGAACATATCAAATTCAAGAAATAATGTATGCTTTTTGTGGTCGTATCTTCACAGTGACAGTACTGAGGAACTCCAAATTATGAATATTTCACTTTGTACCAGTCTATAAAGACTAACTCCTTATGTACAGTACATGAAAGTCATATGTACTGTAGATGTACATCACAACTATATCTTTCCAATATATTTATATATTTATATATTCGTTCAGGTGCTTTTAAATAAGGAATTTATACTATAAACTCTATTTTTGTATATAACTACAGTAGTGTAGTGGCAATGTTTGATGTCTGATTAATAACTGATGATTGATTCATTTCTAAATGACTGATTAATACAAATAATTTGGTTCCTTTTGGGTATTTTAACAACTGTACATTATACTGTACATGTACATTATCCGGCTTATTATATGGCTACTTAACACACACACTGTAAAAAATGCAGCATGAAGTTAAAGCCACTTGACTTGGTTTTGCAAGTCAATTCAATCTACTATCTTAAGTTTTTTTTTTTTACTTTAAAAAGTTGACATAACTTATAAAAACAAATGGAAATTGTTTTACTTCATTTGTTAAGTTAAAGTAACATAAAAAGAAATGTTTATTTGACAAATATACTGCATCTTTTTACAGTGCATGAGTAAATATATGGACATAAAATATCAATTCGATATTTGTTTCCTGGAGGCTTTAGGCCAAGTTTTCAAACAAGAAAAACATGCATTTAGTATAATTATTTAAAGGGGACATACTATGAAAATTTGACTTTTTCCATGTTTAAGTGCTGTAATTGGGTCCCCAGTGCTTTTATCAACCTAGAAAATGTGAATAAGATCAACCCAGTAACTTAGTTTTGGTAAACCATGTGAAAAAATAGGTCATTGAAATTTGGCTTCCCTGGTGATGTCAGAAGGGGATAATACCGCCCCTTAATCTGCACTATCCAACCACGCCACTGCCGTTTAGTGCAGAGATCAGCTCATTTGCATGTTAAAGGACACACCCAAAAACGGCACATTTTTACTCACACCTACAAAGTGACAATTTTAACATGTTATAATAAATTATTTATATGGCATTTTGAGCAAGAACTTCACATATGTACTTTGGGGACACCAAATATTTATTTGACATCTTAAAAAACTGTCCCCATAAATTAAATAATTATGCATATTCATATTTTATTTATTTGTAATATTAAACTGCCATAAACTGACTTGCAGTACCCAGACAAGGCTGTGTTATTAGTTTTAAAGGTGCAGTGTGTAAATTTTAGCGGAATCTAGTGGTGAGGTTGCGAATTGCAACCAACAGCTCAGTCCACTGCTCACCCCTTGCTTTTGAAACACACAGAGGAGCTACGGCAGCTGCCACCGGACAAACATGTCATCGTCGGAAACAACTTAGTAAAAAAATTGTCCGTTAAGGGCTTCTGTAGAAAAATGGCGGCACAAAATGGCGACTTCCATGTAAGGGGACAATTTTTGTATGTAGATAAAAAGGTAATAAACACATAACGGTTCATTATGAAAGGTCTTTATACACCCCTGATAATATAGTTTTGTATTATTTTGCATTTCTGTCAAGAGATCCTTCTAAAAATTACACCCTGCACATTTAAGTGGTTGTTATCTGGGAATAACAAATCTCGGAATGTTGCCACTGGCCAATCAGAATCAAGCATTCCATAGCACTGTGTAAGAATGGTTGTTAATCATTTATAGGATTGGCATTTTTAATATAATATTATTTGTACTGTACAGGTTTGTTAAATTATAGATTTGGAATGGAAATCCATTGAAGTTAGCTCCTGGTCTCTTACTGCTTTAACTCTACAGCCACGATCCAGCATCCGATGACATCATCCCCGTCCAACCAACCAGATGTGAGTGCGGTCAGGCCTGAGCTAAACAAATGTGCTTCAACAGGAAATGAGCCCTTTACAAGTTCGGAGAAAGAAAACCTGATGTGTTTTAGCAATCAAAGAACATAACCAAAGCCATTAAAAAGCTTTAACACGGCATAACTATAAATGAGGACAATGTTTATTGCATGAGGTCTGAGCTGAGCTACATGATTTTGCTTTGATTAATTCATCTTTGCTGTGACATGCTGGCAGGAAGGATGATGGGTCTTTATTTGCTTCACCCCCTTAGTGTGGAATCAATGGCAATTTTATGCTGTCTTTTTCAATGATATAACACACTCCTGCTGTAGAGACTCTTTGGCTCCTGCCGAGTGCTGTCTGCGAGGGGCTGGAGGATGCTAATGGATGTGCTGGTGGTGATGGTTTCATCCCAGTTAGGGCTGTCAAGTGGAGGGAGCTGCCACATGTTGCCTCACCTTGCTTTAATAAACTGGTAATAGTAACTTAAGGTGATCGCATTAGTCTAAGCTCTGGACCATGGTGGTCTGCATGATTAAAATCCTGTCATTGTTACTTTCAACCCTGTCAGCTGGGACTAAAAGAACATGTTGAGCCTAAAAATATTAGGGATGACAACTGATTTGGAAGTAAAACAAAAGGTTTCCTTTATCTGTAACTGCTTAGTCGATTTGGCAACTAAAAAACTACGAAAAAACGCTCACTGTGCCGAGCCGAATAAAAGCAGCCAGGTCTCTGTGATGAAACCGCATCCAAATGAAAGTAGTGTGATGCAGCTTTGAAAGAAAAAATGAATGTGTGGTAAAGTGGGCCAGCGGGGGATTGTGGGGTGTTTGGGGGAATTATAGCCAGACCCAGCAGCTGTGTAAACCTCATCACTTCAAGGAGGGGATGCAGGGGCCAGTGATGGACGTATGTAATGAGAGGACGAACTTTTGTGCCAAGACTGTTAATTGTTTTCCGTCCAGCACACATTAAAGTCACACCCTATTCGGAGCAAACCATCACAATGGTGGCTGTCTCTGAATAGGGTGTGTCTTTGATAATTTGCACTATGGAGGTGCGATTGTAGTTGGACATTAGCTAAGCTGGAAGGCTATTAATAGTGTTAGCACAAAAGTCTGTGTAGTCTGAGCAGGGGGAGAGGAGTTTAATGTCTAATTTAGGGAGGGACCACTGATGGCTCTTAGTAGGAAGCGAGGAGGGAGTCTGCTCCTCTTTCTTCAGAGGGAGTTGGTGGTGAGGGCGGAGGTGCATTCCTAATTGAAAGAAGAGTCAACTCGGGGACAGTCCTAAAAAGGGGGTGCCGCTGGGCCCCACTGAGAGTCCTCTGCTGTTTCAGGAGCTTTTGATATGGATTCGGGTGTCTTTGAAATTAAGGGATGCCTTTTCTTACTCTAGAGGGGGAATACACACTTTACTTCCAAGCCGGTCCCCTGTGCTCTGCTTTTGGGAGAGCCGGGTCATAAATGCCTAATCCTTTCCCTGCTGTTTTGACTGACAACCGGAGAACTCCTTCAATGGAATTACATCCTTTCCGATCTAACCTCCTGGTCTGCTGTCAATCTCTCTTACCTCTTTCTTTTTACTTAGTAAAGGGTCTTTAAGACAAAGTGCCTAGACCACTGCCTAATACTCCAGCACAGATGGTGGCACTAATTCACAGAAAGATATTTCTATTGTGCCAGCTGACATTCAACACCAAGGAAAGATGAATCCATATACGGTAATGAATGTGAATGTCTGGCTTTCTCATCGTTCTTTAGTTTTACGGAATTTCACAAATCTTTATGCTGAGCTTTACTTACTTGGCTTACATTTATTTTGTGGCTGTTTGCAAATGTATAGTGTATTCCACCACCTTCCATTACCTACATAGGGTAAATCTCCTTTTACATTAAATGTTACCATTAAACTGTAAGAATGCATTTTTGTTTATAATAAGATCATAAAGGAGCGTGTGACACACTGTACGGTTAAGCTGGTGAATGATCTCAGCTTTAGCACGGACGAACGTTAACTTCTTGTTACGATGACACGTGCGTCCTCACTACATCATGCTCCTTATTGGTATTGTTTCTGCCTTTTGTTCACACAGGACATGTTCCTTAAACGTTTCTAGGTCCCCTTTACGGGAGCGATCCCAGAACATTTACGAGGGGCAACCTTCCGATCTCTCTGATGAAGCCAATACGGAAGTGACTTAAACTGCAATTCACCGACTGGCCACTAGAGGCTGGCTCCAAAAGGGAGTCAGCTCCCATATACCCCCATGTTAAAATACCCAACTTTACAGCAGTAAATAATGTTTACAGACTGGTAAAAAAAAATTGTTTGGTCTATATAGCTAATTTTGCCCTTCCTGATCACTCTGAGGTGGTGAATTTTTTGTAACTCATCTGTTTAAATTGTTAAAATTTTGCATAATTAAGGGCGTGACCTCTTGAGTAAAGGGTAAACTGCCACTGCTGTCATTAATGTCGAGCTAGGCAGGTGTGGTTTCAGCAACCAACCACCTCAACTTCACCCACGTCCCGCCTCTTTACCCATTTTCAGATATCCACAAGAGTGATGCGCAGTGACTTGGGGCCAAGATGGCTCCGCCTACTTTTTTGGCTTCAAAAAAGTTCTTCACTTTATATATCTTTTCCCTCCTATGTTTAAATATCCATGTATTTACGTAGTCATATACTCATTTTTTTGTTTTTTATTTCCTTCCGAGTATAATCTGTATGTGTACATCTACGAAAGAGGGTGGAAATGAGGTTTTGTTTCTGACATTTATAATTGAACATATTGTGATATGTCACTAGACATTAAGAAATCATTTTCATTTCAATTACTTATATCACTGACAACAGTGGTCTGGCCAGGATATTGTCATTTAAAAAGTGGAGTTGCAGCCCTCAACTGATGTTTATGTTGTCATTTTGTTTATTGGCCACCAGTTGTGTGATTGCAGTACCAGTTTTAGCCACAATTTTTGTAAATGCAATACCAGTTTTGGCCACAATCCTACATACTGTTCCTTTAATGTTTCCCTGTTTATGAAAAGCTAAATAAAAAATACACTATAACCTATGGGTGACGTCATGGATACTACATCCATATTTTTTACAGTCTATGGTTCACACAGAAGGTTTTTTCCAATTTTACGGAAATTTGCTGGGATCAACGTGCTGTGTGAATGTGGTTTTAGAAACATGTTAAGAAAACATTTACCTTATATTTAATATGACATCATGACGTTCCTTTTGAAGGTAAAAACTGTTTATTTGTCTTTTAACCTGATAGGGAACAATGGGCCGTACACGGCAAATCTCCCCCCTCGGAAGTGAGGCTGCATAAACTTCGTTGTGAACTTTGAAGCATTAAATCTTTAAAATATACGGTCATGCAGCACATTGTTTGAATCTCAGGATTTCATTAAGCCCTTTTACAAAGCATAATATGATTTATAGCATCGGCAGCGCCGATTCAGTTTGTTTACTTAACTTCAAATTCTTCCCTTTATCCACTTTGGTGAAATTTTCCAAAACAAATTTTTTCGTAAATCCCCAAGAGTCCAAGGAAATGAAATATAAAAAAAAATCAAAAAAAATTGTTCGCCTTACAATCTTGACGTTTCTGACCGAATTACGATATAAAAGCTGTAAACAATAGTTCACTACTGGACACCGCACACCCCTGAGTGTCAAAGTATATGGGAGCTGTGCCACTTAATTTGGGTATGCCGTTTAGACAAAAAAAACATGGAATTTCAGTTGTTTCATAAGAGGTTAAAGCTCAACAGCCCTTTGTCACTTTGTTGTATTGTATGGAAACTGTATGTATACAATTTCATTAATAATCAATGGAAAAACAAGACCATACAGACTTGAGTGTAAATAACATAATTTTCATAGTTGGGTAACCATTCCCTTTAATAGGAACCCAGGAAACTTTAATGGTTCACAAAGCCATCCATGTGTTCGCCTTTTTACAACTGTAATACAACTGTAACGCTGTTTACTTTAAAACACAAAGTATTTTCTTTTTATTAACGTCACGGGGGGCATCTTGTTTCCATCTCTTTCTGCACTTCCAATATGTGCTGCGCTTCTTTTTTGTGACTCCATCTTGCTTTGCCAGCGTTGTTTTGCACTGCAAACGCAGGAAAGAAAGCGTGCTGGCCAAGTCCTGCTGAGCTGGGTTTTTTCAAGGCATTGAAAAGAATGAATTATTCAGCAGTAAGCATGCTTACAGCTGGCCGTTTGTGAGCTTTGATCTAGGAATCAGGCGTCTGCATGAATGCCCTTATTGTCATGTTATGTGTACACAGTGTGTGAATTATTGAAAGTGGCGAGGCTCTGGCTTCATCTGGGGGAGATTACAGTGTTGGCATGCTGGGGGACTGGGCTGAAACAGAAAATCCCAAGATGCCTTTTTATTTGTCCACGAGGTCACATGATCTCCAGTAGTTGTTAGCCTTAACATAATGTTTTAAACGAGGAAAGAGAAGCTGCCCCTTCGTGCATCAAGCACACCCGTTAGAGTCGCACTCTTATTGGGTGATGAGTTTCTCCCCATGTTGCGAAAGTCACAAAAGAGTCTTCGTAGAGGGTTGTTTCTGTATTCATATGACCTATCTAGCTCAAATTTGTTTGGCATGGCTAGGGTTGGGGATGTTAGGGAAAGTTTTTTTTTTATACTGAAACTGAATGATTTCATGACTTGCGTTTTTTGAATGTCGCATTGTTCTACTGATGTAAAACATTTGTGTAAACGTCTTAATTCGAGAGAGTGAGAGAGAGAGAGAGAGAGAGAGAGAGAGAGAGAGAGAGAGAGAGAGAGAGAGAGAGAGAGAGAGAGAGAGAGAGATTCCGTTTCACACGACAGGTGTGTCTAATAGCTAAAGCTCAAAAGAAATTACTCGGCCCACCTGAACATGACAAGCCCCCCTCCCAGCACACAGCAGGTGGAGGTTGCAGCTTTGCCGTCTTTATGTGTGCTCATTTCACAAACAACAGACCTCAGGCCAGCTTCCGTCATAGCCAGCCGGCCCACTCCACGCCCAGAACACATCTGCTGCCCTTCCACTTCAACTGTTTCTTTAAATATTAATTTTTGGCTTTTTTACCGGACAGCATAGCAAAACTATGGGATGAAAATTGCATTTGCTAAATGAGGATTTGAAATCTGGTCACCCCAGGGTTCCCATGGGTCCTTGAAATCCTTGAAAGTTTGTGAATATGGGGGGGGGATTCAAGGCCCTGGGAAGTTTTTGAAAATATACATGCATAGATACAGGTCATTGAAAGTGCTTGAATCTATTTATACAAGAAGTTTTCTGAAAAAAAAAATCCAGATTATTCTCTGTGTAGTGTAGGATAATATCATAAAATTTCTAGCCTTTTAAGCAAACGTGCTAAACTGTTCGCTTTAAATTCTGATATCTTCTGTATGCGAATGTTGATGCTTTTTTGCATAGTTGTGTTTGACACATGAAAACGTCTCTGGTTACGTATGTAACTGTTGTTCCCTGAGAAGGGAACGAGACGCTGCGTCTCCCTTGCCATACTTCCTGCGTCCCTGTAACGCCGTCTTTGCCAATATTTTAGATAGCGATATACTTCCTGGCTCCCATGTCACCCTGTCTTTGTCGTTAAGCCTCACCATTGGTTGAATTTGATATACACATTCAGACGCACTTACCCCTGGAGGCGTCCCCAAAGTGTCACCGCAGTGACACAGCGCAAGTTCCCTCGAAAGGGAAGTGTAACAATGTATCCTTAAAGGTAACACAATGTAATCTTGCTCTCACTTGAAATGTCCTTGATAGGTCCTTGAATTTGAATTTAACTAAGGTGTGGGAACCCTGTGGTGTGCTTTAGTGGAGCTGGGGCCTAGTGGTTTGCAACACTGAGCAGTGGGGCTCATGTGGAAGATGTGAAAGTTTGAGTCTGGCTGTTATCATGTTATCGTATGAGAGGAAATATGTGTCCACATTTCTTTTACTTAATGCAAATTATACTCTCAGCCAAGTACAGTCGTTTCAAACTTAATTGTGGGGACATGTTGTAAATCGTGGCTACATCAGTTTTGCGGTTGCTAGTTTTATTACATGGGCCCCAGAATAAAACAAGGGCTCTATGGCAACCACTGGCTACAGTTGGACACATAATTAAAGTGGCTCCTTACCTATAATTTGCGTAATAGTTTTGGGGTGGCGGTATGTTATTAACATATGAAAAGGCTAAGCAGGGGTCATTGTGCCTTGCATCGGTAATTAGAGCCGAGACGAGGGTGCAAGAATGTGTAGAGCTGCCATTAATTGAAGACCACCACAAAACCATGCTTTAATTATTATTTAGTGAGAACAGCGTTGTGTTAAATGAATATGTTTCCTTCACCATTACTCGTCGTAACCATATGAATGTCTTTATCCGTTTCTTTTCATAGCTTGAGGCTTTGAAGAAATTGGGATTAAATTAGATTAAACTGAAAAGCTGCAGAGTTCTCGGGCCATTTTTATGGTAATGGCGCACACGGCCATGTTTTCATTTAAATTAGCCGTGTTTGTTTGTCCGCCTGGGGAGGGACCGCAACACGATGCTTAGAAATTTCGGCTTATGCATATGAATACAAGATCATGCATTTCTGCTTTGATTAGGGTAATTGAAGTATTTTGTTGATGTGACGTATCTGATTAGTAAAATTTCTGTAAAGCCACTTTAAATGGTGCAAGTTGGGAAAGTGCCATAGAATTTTTTTTATTAATTGCCGTTTTGTTTTTCCGTAGGTCGGAACGAGCTGATAGCCAGATATATTAAACTCAGAACTGGAAAGACGCGGACAAGGAAGCAGGTAAGAGAATGTGTGTGGTCTTGCATGCACGCTGCTGAGCTTCGGCATGAGGAACGTTTTTAACTCGCACATAGACATGATACCGCAATAAAGAGATACTCTTACTTATTAGGTGGGCGATGAAAAAAGTATATCATCATATCAATTTGAATTTGATTTTTGATAGATGACTATATTGAATATTTACATTTGTGACCCTGGACCACAAAACCATTAATGCGGGTCAATTTTTTGATTTTGAAAATCTGGAATCTAAGCAATAAAAAAATCAAAATATTGAGAAAATCATCTTTAAAGTTGTCCAAATGAAGTCCTTAACAATACATATTACAAATAAAAAATAAATGGTTGATATATTTATGGTAGGAAATTCACAAAATATTCTCATGGAACATGATTTTTACTTAATATCCTAATAGCCATTATTTTTTAAATAATTTTGACCCATGCATTGTATTTGTTGGCTATTGCTACAAATATACCCGTGCGATGTCTGACTGGTTTTATGGTCCAGGGTCACATTTCATGATATAAATTCATTTTAATAAACTTCACAGAGATGTATATTAAAAAAATTCAACTTATATGTTTAAGTGAATACTTTAAGTGAAAAAGTTAAGTTGAAAAAACATTTTTTAACTTTTTTTGGATGTTACTAATTGAAGTAATTTTTCAAAATGATTCAACTTTTCATTTTTTACTGTGGGTTCACACCAGACGCGAGTTCAACGTTTTGTGCGAGTAGATTGCATACAAAGTCAATGCAAAGACGCAATCAGATGCGTCCCGCGTGGGGCGATGCGAATGACGCAATATGGGCCGTGCGTTTGCCCCGAAAACACATGCTATTCGCTTTAAACGCGTCTTCGCCCAAGTTGAAAATATTCAACTCGAGCAAAAAATTAGCATGACACAAAGTTAAATCCCGCAAGTAATCTAGAGCGAGTAATGCGATGCCCCACGTTTGGTGTGTGCGTACAACCCAATATCACGCAAATACGTGACTATTTCACGTATGGACCAAAGTGAAAATGTCACGTTTTGCCAAGTTTGAACGTGAGCATGTCACGTTTTCTGTTTATGTCACTTTCACGTTTTGGTTACTCAACTTTTTTGTCCTAATTTCTTACCATTGTCGCTTCGGTTTAGGGTTAGATTTACATAAAATGACATCCTTACCTAAACAAACTCTAACCCCAACGTCAGGCGACAATTGGTTAAAGTTTAGAAAATATAAAAGAATAAGTCTTGTATCTTTTTTTTATAAACCAATACTTAAAGTGACAAATACTTAAAGTGACATATAACACAAGCACCAAATCTAACCCTAAACCGAAGCGAAAATGGTTTGAAAATAGGACAAAAAAGTTGAGTAACCAAAACGTGAAAGTGACACAAACAGAAAACGTGACATGCTCACGTTCAAACCCGGCAAAACGTGACATTTTCACGTTGGTCCATACGTGAAATTGTCACGTATTTGCGTGATATAGGGTTGGTGCGTAGCATTACAGTGCATTTTTGGTACCACAAAATTTTATCACAAAATACTTTCATAAACTCTTTTAATATGATCTTTTAAAAGGCACCTGTTGCTTTTGGACATGTGTGTCATCATTTTGTATAAATGTGATACTCAAAAACGTATATTAAAAATATTTCCCTCATTTTTAAATTTTTCTAAATTTCGACATTTATCGCCCACCACTCCTTATAAACACAGGTTATACTCGCATGCACGCACACGCATATCGTCACTCATGCAGGGTCATGGGGCTTTGCAGCATGCTTAGGCTGGGTGTGATGGTGCCACTTTAGGAGAGAATAAGCATCGGCTCCGGGCTTAGCTAGCAGATGTTTTATTCAGCTGCACGAGAGCACGGCGCTAAACTGCAGCTGTGGCCGAAAACACTGAGTCACACATTAGCAAACGCAAAGCATCACAATTTAAAATGTGCATTATAACAAAATAGACAGATGTTATTACGTAGATGACCTGTTCAGTACTGAAATATCTGTTTAAATAATATTGATCTGAGTTTCTCTCTTTGATATGTCATGTAATTTGATTTATACAGTGTGGTTTAATGTAGCTCTAAAGCTTCATCGAGTGCTTAGTTCTGTCCTAAAGCTCTTATCTGTTAGATTTACTACAGCGGATAGACAACACAATACAAGCCACTGTCTAATGTTAAATGTTCTGTGTGCATTTCAGCTCTGTAGCATGAAAATACCCTTTTATTGTAAAATACCCTTTCAAATTTCCATATCACAGACCATCCAGATTTATATCTGTTTCACATTTGCGACCCTTTCTGTGAAAACCCAGCTAAAGTCATTTTGGTAACACTTTCAATGAAGCCTGTATTATGTCAATATATGTAATTTAAAATACTTTACAACTTGTACTTAGAATATAATAGGGCTGCACGATTAATCGTAAAAAGATCACAATCTCGAATTCAAGCACCCACACGATCTCATTCTTAACTTAAACGATTCATCCGTCTATTAAACATTTGACAGAAATCTTTTGAAATATGCGTGGGAGTTGCCGCAGAGTCATCATATGAAGGGTTTTTTTAAACAGTGGGTTGCAATGACAATGACAAAGTTTCATTTGCGCTTTAAACGCGCCATTTAAGCATTCACGCGATTTGTTTTCACGGATGCAAAGGCGGCGCGTTGGAAGCGCGGATGAAGCTCATGTTCATTGTACTTTGATTTCATGGATGCGCAAGCAGCACATTTATACTGGCCGCGTGTGTCGCGGCTGTCTGTCGGTAAATACAACAAAGTAAGTAGTTCACTTTATTTTATTTGCAAACTTTGTTAAAATTAACAACTAAGGAAGCCTCTTTAAAATGCTTATTTTACTATTGCTTTGTTTTAAGGAAAATAAAAAGTACTATACCAAAAAGGATTTGTTTCTTATACTTCCATTTAAAAAATGTGTGGGTCTTGAAGGATTGGTCCATTTTCTTAAAAAAAAATCCAGATAATTTACTCACCCCCATGTCGTCCAGAATGGTGATGTCTTTCTTTGGACAGTCGAGAAGAAATTATGTTTTTTGAGGAAAACATTCCAGGATTTTTCTCATTTTGGTGGACTTTGATGGACCCCAATACTTGTTAGTTTTGATGCAGTTTGAAGTTGCAGTTTCAAAGGACTCTAAATGATCTTAAACAAGGCATAAGGGCGAAACACTTGTCATTTTTGGCAATGAAAATAAAAATATGCACTTTTAAACCACAACTTCTCGTCTTCCTCCGGTCCTGAGACGCGCCAGCGCGACCGCACGTAATACGCCAAGACGTCAAGAGATCACGGATGACGTATCGAAACTACGCCCCAGTGTTTACAAACGTGGTGAAAGAGGACCGTTCAGACGTTGTTGTATGTGGAATGATACTAATTAATGTCTTTGTGTCAGTTTATTGTTTAAAATGGTCCGCAAATGTGCGTTTCATATATGTAACACATGACCTTTCGGTGTCATTATGCAATTACGTGAGGTCGCGCTGGCGCGTCACAGGACCGGAGATAGATGAGAAGTTGTGGTTTAGAAGTGCATATTTTTATTTTCTTCCCAAAAATTACAATCGTTTCGCTAGATAAGAGCCTTATGCCTCATTTGGGATCGTTTAGAGTCCTTTGAAACTGCAATTTTAAATTGCATAAAACTGTTAAGTGTTGGGGTCCATTAAAGTCCATTAAAATGAGAAAAATCCTGGAACATTCTTTGTTCAGTCAAGAAAAAAATTACGACATCAACATTTTGAATGACATGGTGGTGAGTAAATTATCTGGATTTTTTTTTTTTACAAAAATGGACTAATCCTTTAACATATCTTATACCTGTCTAGGGGGGTTCTGGATTAAAAAAGTTTGGGAAACCCTGATATATAGGTTTCAAATAGCTCTTTTCAACCACATAGTATTATTATTTCTTTCTGCATTAAATATTCAAAATATTATTACAGAAGTACTGGAATATAATAGTTTACAGCTTACATATAAACACTAATGTTTACAGGGCAAACACCTTCTTTCATTCAGTAATAAAACATATAGTTATTAATGAGTCATCTAATCTTTCAGATTTAAAAAATAATAATTCAAACCAATTAACAATTTTTAAGAGATTGCTGCAATTCGTATTTTGTCTCTAAAAATTCTATGTTATTTTCTTTAGTTGGCATTCAGAATCTTGATTTTCATTTAAAAACTAAAAGATAGGGATTCAAAATATTTCCAGAATCGTGCAGCCATACTAGTGGACTTCATCATGTGTTATAAATCATCATACTCTTAAAAGTCATAGCCACCACAAATAATGTATTGTGACTGCTGTTATGATTATTTATTAGATGATATAACATATTATAATGTTTATTATTTATTATTATGCCTGCATTATACTGCATTAAGAATGCCCTTATACTGTAATGTATTATAAATACAGGCTTCAGAGAAAGTGTTACCGTAATTGTTTGTGATTTACTGTTTTCTACATAACTTATGTAAAGAATAGTCTGTGACCTTAAAAATATCTTTAATATTGACTGAGCAAGGTCATATCAGAGTTAAAACGATTGAAACTTACTTATTATGAGACTTTAGCCTTGATTTCACAGACAGGATCACATTAAGTCCTACAGCATAAAAAAAGCGCAAAATGCTTATGTTGACATTTCTCCGACTCGCAACAAAGAGTCCAGAAATCGACCCGAACGTTTAAGCATCACTTCCATTCTGATTTCAGTCGGCTAAGCCTAAACCATTTGTTGTAATTAATTTGGAAAGGTCAAAGGGACCACTTGCGGTGCTGAGATGTGCGTAAATGCGAATTTGCCGGGCTAGAGAATTAACATTGGCGGTCCTCCCGAGACCACCGACCTCATTAACACACCGCGTTCAGCATGAGGCCCGTTCAACAGCCACTTATGTATGATTGGCCTGATTAAGACGAGGAACTCCATCCACATAACCTCTAGTGGCAGAGATCCGGTACAGCATCACTATTAATGCACCATTAGTACATAATTCATAAACAGTACTATGACTTAGGTGAATATGCAGAGCGGCGGTTATGGTGCCCCGGGGCCCGCGCGTCCGCTCACGCACTCCTCCCCGAAGAATACTAGACGCGGCCATTCTCATTCAGAACACAAAAAAATCACATCTGCGCTCTCCTAATGTGCTTAAGACGCCTGCATACTCCTTAATCGTCTCACTTTAGCGAGGCGAGCGGGCCGCGGTGCCGGGTTAGTCGTCGGCTCGCGCTTGAATGTGCTTTAACGAAAGTACACCTCCTGTGATGCTCTGCTTGTTCAAAAATGTCAATGAGTGTTTATGCTTTTCTTTTCTTTTTGCCCTTCTTATTTTGTGTTGAAAAATCGGAGGTGTCTAGTCACATACAGGTCTTAGCAAGAAAGAAAGTTCGAGAAATCCAAGCTGCCATCAAGGTACGTCTGGCTCTGCCCTGTTGCAGGGGGGGCTTTTTATCGCCATGGTTACAGGCTGTTCCTTTGTTTTCCTCCCCTTCCCCACCCCGCAGGTGTCTAGTCACATTCAGGTTCTTGCCAGAAGGAAATCTCGTGAGTTTCATTCCAAGCTAAAGGTATGCGCTTTCTGCTTTTGTGCTCGTGGTTGCCATGCCTCTCACTTCCTGTTTCCTCGTGATGCACGTGATTGTCCTGTCGCTCTAATTCCCGTAACCTAGATGGCCTGTTTAACATGCATAATTCAGCATCCCTACCCCTCATCCAGTCCCCGATGTGCATCTTTTTCCATGCTGTCAGTAGATGTCTGTTTTAATGACCGTTTTCCCTCCTGCGTGTCATTGACCACTAAGTGTATGTGCTTTGAGGTTTTAACGCCATACGTCTCACTAGAAGAGTGCAGGAAACAAAGCATATGCTTTAGAAATGAATATGAATGAGAAATTCAATGCTCCCTGGGGAGTAAAGATAACTATTACAAGTCTGTTTCGTAATGCATAAAAAAGTTTTTGCGCACCGAGTTGGAACTGAGGTTTTATGAATCCCTGAATTTTCCACCCCTCTAATTTAAGGGGACTGTGAGTATTTTTAGAAAACATCACAGCTGATACGTACAGTACTGTGCAAAAGTCTTAGATCGCCACATGTAAGTTTTAATGACCAGTTATATTATTTTTTCACTTTCTTTATTAAGATACAAACTGAAAATGTAGGTAATATGTATGCAAAATGTAAAAAAAAATAAATACAAAATGGTTTCTTTAGACTAATGACTATTAGTATTTAGTGTGACCTCTTTTGACCTTTTCTTTTAGGTTTAAATGATTAGTTAATTTTCTTAAAAAAAAAACAAACAGATAATTTACTCACCAACATGTCATCCAAAATGTTGATGTCTTTCTTTGTTCAGTCGAAAAGAATTTTTTTTTTGAGGAAGGCATTCCAGGATTCTTTGGTGGACCCCAACACTTGACAGTTTTGGTGCAGTTTGGAGTTGCAGTTTCAGGGGAATCTAAATTATTTCAGGTAAGGCCTAAGGGTCTTATCTTGTCATTTTTGACAGGAAAAATAAAAAATGTGCACTTGTGGACCGCGGCTTCTCGTCTTCCCCCGGTCCTTTGGCGCGCCAGCGTGACCTTACGTGATACATCATCACGTCAGGAGGTCACGGATGACGTATGTGAAACTACGCCCCAGTGTTTACAAGTGTGGAGAAAGAGGACCGTTCCAACGTTGTTGTATGTGGAATGATACTAATTAATGTCTTTGTGTCAGTTTATTGTTTAAAATGGTCCGCAAATGTGTGTTTCATATATGTAACACGTGACCTTTTGGCGTCATTGCGCAATTGCGTGAGGTTGCGCTGGCTCGTCACACAGCCGGGGGAGGAGGAGAAGTTGTGTTTTAGAAGTGCAGATTTTGTTTTTTGCCAAGAATGACAATTGTTTCGCTAGATAAGACCCTTGTGCCTCGTTTGGGGTCGTTTGGAGTCCTTTGGGACTGCGATTTTGGGCTGCATTGGAGCTGTTAAGTTTTGGGGTCCATTAAAGTCCATTAAAATGAGAAAAATCCTGGAATGTTTTCCTTAAAAAACATAATTTCTGTAAATTGACTAATCCTTTAAGGGGGTGTGTACACCAGTGCTTCTCAAATAGTGGGGCGGGATCCCCAGGGGGGGCTGGAAGCGACACCAGGGGGGGCGCGCGAGACCCCAGGGAAAATACTTTTTCAGGAAGTGATTTTTAAAGACATTACACCCCAATCACGCTGATAAGCCGCTTGTGTTTTTTATTATTATTTATTGATTATATTTAATTTTTCAGTATCAAATGGTCAAAAAATATTATACTTTAAATAAGGATTGATTTTTTTATTTCAGGAAAATTGATGCATTTTAAGTCTTTTCTGTTACAGACTAAAAAACAATGTTAATAAAGTTATTCTTTGTTGTAAGTTAATCGATATTTCTTTTTTTGTGTTTTCTTTTTGTTTTTTCTCAATGTTAATAAGGATACAATGTTTTGCAGATGTGTAATTTAATAGACAAATTATACTATTTACAGTCGCGGCGGAGAGATTGGGGGCGCAAAATGTGTACCTTTTACTAGGGGGGGGGGCGTGACAGAAAATAATTGAGAAGCACTGGTGTACACCAATGCGTTTACGCATGCGGTCGGCATATGTTTTTTTTTATTGTTTCCAATGGAAGTGCCGTGGTGACATTCAGCTTGTCAATGTCACTTTTCACTCGACCGTCCAATCACAGTGGTGGAGGGGTGGAGCAAATACCACAACAACCTACCGGTGCATTGTACAACAATTGATAAACACAACAGAAGTATCATAGCAATCAAAGCACCCAGCTGAAAAACGCTGTTAAGCGCCCACAGTTGGCATCTACCTGGCATTTTCAGCCGCATTAAAATGCTTTTGTGTACACGCCTCCTTTAAAAAAAGAGGAGTTCACACTAAATGCTTGAAATTTTAGCTTTTATACATTTATTTTGTTTTTTTAATACTGCATACAAATTTCCTGTATTTTCTGAATGTATTCTAATAAAGACTGAGGGACTAAGAAATAATTAAATATCTGACCTTGGACCACAAAACCAGTCATAAATTGCACAGTATATTTGTATGAATAGCCAACAATACAATGTATGGGTCAAAATTATAGATTTTTTATGCCAAAAATCATTAGGATATTAATTAAAGACCATGTTAAATAAAGATATTTTGTAAATTTCCTACCGTAAATATATAAAAAATGTATTTATCATTAGTAATATTTGTTGCTAAAGACTTCTTTTAGACACCTTTAAAGGGATTTTCTTATTATTTAGATTTTTTTGCTACCTCAGATTCCAGATTTTCAAATAGTTGTATCTCAACCAAATTTTGTCAGTGACTGTTTTTTTGGTCCAGGGTCACATATGGCCATTATACCATTGCTAAAACAAAATATCTAATGGGGCGTACACACCAAATGCAAATTCAAAAATCTGTGCAAGTAGATTATTTACAAAGTTAATGCAAAGACAGGAATAGATGCAAACTTGGACGGGGCAATGCGAATGATGCCAATTGGGTGGTGCGATTGCCATGAAATCACACGCTATTTACCTCAAACGCATCTTTGCACAAGTTAAAAAAATCGCATGACACTACATTATATCCCGCGAGTAATCTAAAGCGAGGAATGCGATGCTTTGCGTTTGGTGTGTACGCAGCATAAGACTTTTAGTACAGACTCCATCTTTGTGGCATGGAGAAGTCGTTTTAGATTATAGTGAATCATAGATCAATATATCAAATGATGAAATATAAAAAAATATTTGAATGTTGTTTCAATTTATTAAGTTCTCTAGATAATTTGTTTGACATTACTAAATCAAAATTTTGCATAATTTGTTAAAACAAAATATTTATATGACTAAAGAAAACCTCAAAAGCATCATGCAGTTTGTCGGTCTTCTCAATGTTGTGTCTGCATGGGTGTGATGTATGTTCGGTGTGTGTTTCTCATGCTGGCAGTTTGCTTTAGCTGGCGAAAGAGGCTGAGAGGTCAGAGTTCAACAGGATTTCAACAACACGAGCGGCCACATGACCGCCGGAAACCGCGCTAGGGTCCAAGTGCCGCTTTGCCTTTATTTTTCCCAAGTTTAATGAGGTCACCTGTCCTCCTCAAACTCTCCGAACTAGAAGTCTCGACCAAAGAGGCCCATTAGAGCTGCTGCTCAGATGCTTTTTGTGGCGTTTCCCTCTTTTCTTTTTCTTTCTCTTGGCTTTTCCCCCCAATAACCCACTGGCCGTCAAACACTTTCCTCCTGCCGCATTAATGAAACTAGTGAAATCACCCCTCCCGATTCTGCCCACCATTTCCAAACGTCCCCCCGGTGTGATTCAGCACCGCGTAAACAGCGAAGTGTGCTGCATATAATCACCTTACATCAAATCTGTCTCCTCCACAAAGGATGCGGCCTACTAAAAAGGAGGTCTTTTGTGGAAGGCATAATCTGATAATAAATTGACCTGTCATTTAAGATACATCTGCAAGGGTCGTTTCCTAATGTCTGTGTTTACAGAAAAGACCTCGAGGTTGGTCTGACTTCTCTCTCTCGCCTCTTGTTTCTTTCAGTTGCTTTTTTCCGAGGTAATGACTAACTCCTTTTGACCGGCACACTTTTCCATAGTTCCCAGTTTACACGGATAGATTAATGACTCCCCCATTTGTGTGTGAGAGAGCGTGCGCGTAGCTAGCGGAGCGTCTGCGTGCGTTTCCGCTGTCTTTCAGGGACACTGGCGACTGCCAGAGTAAAAACAGCCAGCTTTTGTATGGATCTCTTATCTGCTCTCATCTAAAGCAAATTAGAAATCAGGAACGGGGAAGAATTTGAGCTCCCTTCTGTCATTTGCACCGTAGCATTATAGTAAACCTGTCCAGTGTGCTCTTATCTGAGATATGTTGACTGAAATGACTGTCATTATGGTGCTACTCTATGAGCTGGTCTGTAATGAAACCCAAGCCACAGTGATCTCAGAATGGCATATTATCAGCTATGAATCTTCCCTAAAGATGCTTTTTCAGTTCATTTCACATTGAGTTTTAATTTTAGCTTCACTAGATGCATTTATCCATATTTTTTGGTGCAAAGTGGCTCAGTGGGTAGCACGGTTGCTTCACAGCAAGAAGGTCCCTGGTTCGAGCCCCGGCTAGGTCAGGTGGCCTTTCTGTGTGGAGTTTGCATGTTCTTCCCGGAGTACCCGGGTTTATTCTGGGTACTCCTGTTTCCTCCCACAGGCCAAAAGCGCTTTGAGAAGTAACATTGAAAGGCACTATATTATATAAAGATTATTATTATTATTAAAAACATGCAAGTTAGGGAAATTGGAGATACCAAATTGCCCCTCCCTCGACCTGTGTATGAATATAGCCATAGATACTGAAATGGCATAAAGAATAAAGATAAAAGAATGAAAGAATTAACCCTTTAACTGCCACACCAAGAAAACGGCATTTGAAAAAAATTTTTTTTTGCATTTCTTATCTCCTTATGTCGCTAGTTAACACTCAATGGATTTTTTTCAACACATCCCATCATTTTTTAAATATCGTCCTCTACCAAATGGTTGATATGTCACTTAAAGGAATTCATACACATACTATGGAAATCAGAAAATATGAACTATAATACTTTTTTTTTTAAACATAATCAAAATAAAATAGTTTGTACATTAAATCTTTATTTATTGAAGTTAAAATATTAAAATATTTTAGGTTTTCATTTTAACACAGGAAATTAAACGTTTTCTTGTTTTTTTAACAATAAAAAATAACTAAAAGTAAAGATATTACATTCTTTCTACATTCAAAACCTAAAATAAAAGAAGGCAAAAGATAGTGATACAATGGCATTTTAAGCGAATTTAGGATTTTTGTTTCTCTTTTTTGATTTTTTTGTAAACCAGCAATGCTGTGTAGAGTAAGCCAACATTAGAAACAATCCTTCAAACAATATAAAACATCATTTTAAGGTGCAGTGTGTAATTTTTAGGATCTCTTGACAGAAATGCAAAATAATACAAAACTATATTATCAGGGGTGTATAAAGACCTTTTTATAATGAACCGTTATGTTTTTATTACCTTAGAATGAGACGTTTTTATCTACATACACAGAGGGTCCCCTTACGTGGAAGTCGCCATTTTGTGCCGCCATGTTTCTACAGAAGCCCTTAAAGGACAAACTTTTTTACTAAGTTGTCTCCGACGATGACATGTTGTTCTGGTGGCGGCTACAGTAGCTTCTCTATGTGTTTTAAAAGCGAGGGGTGAGCAGTGGACTGAGCCGTTGGTTGCAATTCGCAACCTCACCACTAGATGCTGCTAAAATTTACACACTGCACCTTTAAGACGTAATTTCTGATTAATGAATCAGTAATTATGATTTACATACATTAATAATATGAATTAATTATATTTATTTCAAAAAAATATCCAGAAGTGGCAAAAAAATACATACCTAAAAAATTATCTCAGTTTATTTAATAAGAAATAACAATAGCTGTGTCATATTCATAGCTTTGAATGACCAGAAATGTATATTTCTCAGCAAACAGTACATTCTGACTGCAGAAATGGATGATCTGAAAACATAGCTTTTCCACATTTACCATAAAGTGACAAATCAATTGTTTGGTTGAGCATGTTTTTGAAAAATTATTAAAAACATACGAAAGTTTTTTCATGGCACCAAGTAACATAATTTGTAAAGTTAGGGCTCTTACAGTGTAATATGTCAAAAAATTGGCTTTCCTTGCAAAATTTCAACAAGAACTCACCATGACAGGAGTGATTTCTTTCTCTTTGACATCCATCTAATGCAGGGTTTACACCAGACGTGGTAGAGGCGGCAAGCGAGAGTGATTTACATTTTAAGTCAATGCAAAGACGCGATTAGGCATCCTGCGGCGCGGTAGGCGTGGCGCGGAAAGCACGGATGGTTGAAAAATCTGAACTTCTGCGGATTTCTGCGTCGCGTTAACCAATCAGGACTTTGCTGTAGTAGTGACGTGATTACAGGAAGCGAGCGGAGTCTCAGCGGAGTCTCAGCGGAGTCGCAGAAGTCCCTCCCATGACGCGAATTTCCGCGTGAATGTCTCGAATGACTAGAATTTCACGCGCGAATGAATCGAGTAAACTCAATCGTCCAACTACGTCCAAATCAAGCGTGCCGCACAAGCCCTGAAAAGTGAAGCCAAAATGTCTCGATCGCCCCCCAGTGACTGGTCCCAGTATAGGTCACAAAGCCCGCCTCCCCATGTTATTCAATGGGACTTGAGACCAACTAAAAAATTTAATTACACTTCAAATATCTTTTTTCCGAAGCTGGTTTCTGCCATTTACTGTAGTTTTTATCCCGCTGATGTAAATTCAAATGTTTGTTTTTAAAATAAGTTTGTGTTTAGTTAGTTATTTAATGATATAAAAACAGTGGTGTCACGTCATGATTGACAGCTGTAATATCGTGTGATTTGCGCAATCTGCGAGGGCGGGGTCTTGATTTCGCGGCTTTACTTCCTGCTCACTACTGCGCAGGACTGGTCCCGAAATCGCTACTGCGCAGACTCAAGACCCAAGATGTCAGCGCCATGTCGGGACACTGGCGGCTTCACTTTTCACCAATGGAAGAGAGTGAACAGGCGTCGTCCATCTTTTTTTACAGTCTATGGTCCGAATAGCACATTTTTGCCGCCTCTACCGCGGTTGGGGTGAATGCACCATTAGAAGATGTGCTGTTGATTGACACACTTACATCTAGTGAATTTTTTTTGGCATAACATAGCTCAACCAAATGGTAGAGATGGCTCAATCAGCTTGAGTTAAGTTAGGTACTCCTATCAATAAAATATAGGGACTCAAAATGTGCTCAACCATTTGATCGATCAGGCAGTTAAAGGGTTTGATTTCTGTAGCACTTTTGAACGTTTTTTTATTGCAATTTTTCCTTAATAATAACGCAACAAATGCACATTACAGTACAACCAATATATTTATAGTACTATAAGTACTAAATAAGAAAACAGAAGATTGTGAATATAAACAATGCATGGTATTCTTAAAATGTATGCTGGTATTGATGATGGTGGTTAATACTGGTATGATACTGGTCTTGCCCGTGGACCAGAATCATACACTGTTCACCAGCAAAACTCACCATGTCTGCAATGAAAGTTTTAATGATGTCATATCAAAATGACAGATGTCAAATTGACAAAGTACATTTTGCTGTTTAAAGGGATAGTTCACCCAAAAATGAACATAACCAAAAAGCACATTACCATCCAATACTCAACATACTGTACTGTACACTGGTTTTCTGTTTTGTGTAAATCTGTAGACAAATCTTGTATACTCAGAAACAATGTGAATGTTGAATTTATCAAAAGTGCCAGCTGAAAACTTACAACGAAACCTTGTTTGTTTGCGTTTAGGTGACAAGCGTGGTAAGTACGAGTTCTCAGTGCTGAATGTGCATTGACGTGTCGCTCGTCTGGCTGTGCTTGCCTTTCGCTTACACTGTTGCAATACACCGTAGCAGCTGCTAAACACCTGCTTGAGATCTAAGCCTCTCTGCCTCTCTTTCTCCTTTATATTCACATTTTAATGTAGCTACTGCCAGCATGTTCATGTTCAGCATGTGCCTATAGTCTTTTCACCGCTGCTATGCTCTCTGTTTCACATGCTTGCAAGCAGGACATTTGTCTGATAGACGTGTTTGCTATATAGTCACATTTGTAGCTTAGGCATATAGATTTCAGCTCAGTTAATTAAATAAAATGTTTAGAAATCCATCTGTGCTTAGACATCTTCAAACGTCTTTGTTCATATTCAAGCTCCAATTGTAAAAACCAAGGGAGATGTTTAAAGAAGATGCATTGGTGTCCTTCATCACATTGTAATGTGCTGTTTACTTTATTTGCTCAGTTTGAAGACCTGGATTGGATCTTTTAGATTGAGAACATTAAAATGTAGAAAATAAAAGTTATATTACTTAAAACCTTCATTATCAACAGACACGATGCAACATTACCTTTGGAATATATAACATCAATATCAATTCTCATAAACATGATTATATAGCTGTAGCACATTTCTATTAAGATCATCATCTTTTATGGCTTTGAAGAATTATGTTAGCATGTTTTATCTATCTTTTATTTAATGGTGTGGGTTGCCTTAACTTTCTTTATGTATGTTTACTGCAGGGGTGTAACAGTTCGAATTTCTCACGGTTCATGTTCGTATCACAGTTCTGTGGTCAGTTTTATTTTTGGTACATATACAGCCGCCGAAAAAAAAACCATTTTATGGACCCTTTCAGCTTATTTACTATTTATAGGTATGTGTTTAAGTAAAATTATTATAATTTTTGTTTCAACTACCGACAGCATTTCTGCCAAATTCTTAATAAAAATTATGTTTTTATTTGCATTTATTCAGTGAAAATTAAAATGGGGAAAACATGGTCAAAATAACAAAAAAGATGCAATGTTTTCCGATCTTCAATACCGCAGAGAAAACTAGTTCAAATTAATTTCTCAACAACAAAATACTAATATTTTTATATGTACTCGCGTAAAAAGGTCTAGTCTTATCTTTCATGGGTCTTGTCATGCTTTCAATCTTTTACATTTGCTTTTGGGTGACTTTATGTCATTCCCGAGGTTTGCTTTTATTGAAATTCACTGGAATGAAATGATCACAATACATGATTAAAGTCTCTTAATTTTTTCTGCGGCTGGATGTTACAGATAACTGCTATTTTTCAACCTTAATAATAAGTAAGATCACCACAATCACTAATAATAAATTGATTACGGGAAAACTGTAAAAATCCACCCATCTATGTGTTATAAATGAAACAACACATTTTGTGTTACTTTTAACATAACTTGTGTTTTATTTTAACACAAAATTACACATAACGTGTTAAAATTACACATAATGTGTTAAAAGCTACCGAGCCCCTAAGGTGACATTGGAGTAAAAAAATCTAAAGTTTACTTTCATGTGCAGAATTTTTTCAAAGTTTAGTTTTACGTGCCCACGCGAAAGTTTGACGTGCCCACTCTAAACTAAACACAATAGTTTCACGTGCGCACGCGATAGTTTCACGTGCGCACACGAAACTAAAGTTTATTTATTTTTGCTCCATGTTCCCTCCATGATTAAAGTCTCTTAATTTTTTCTGCGGCTGTATGTTACAGATAACTGCTATTTTTCAGCCTTGATAATAAGTAAGATCACCACGATCACTAATAATAAATTGATTGTGGGAAAACTGTAACTTTTGTGTTACTTTTAACATAACCACAAGATGACACAGAATGTGTTAAAATTACACATAATGTGTTAAAAGCTACCGAGCCCCTAAGGTGACATTGGAGTAAAAAAATCTAAAGTTTGGTTTCATGTGCTCACGTGAAACCTTCATGTGCAGAATTTTTTCAAAGTTTAGTTTTACGTGCCCACGCGAAACTAAACACGATAGTTTGGTTTTGCGTGCGCGCGTGAGAGCTTTCGCGTGCGCATGCAAAACTAAACTTTATTTATTTTTGCTCCATGTCCCCTTAGGGGCTCCATAAAAAGCTTAACACAAAAAGATGTGTAAAATATTAACACATCGTTTCTAAGAGTGTGGGTTGTTTTCCGGTTGGGTAAAATATGGACAAAGTACAAATAATTTGAAACAACCCAGCATTTTGGGTTGAAAAAATAAATTTGTATTTATTTTACTCACCCATGGTAAAAAACAACCCAGCATTTTTTTTTAAAATGTTGTAATACATTTAAAGTAAATGTAAAATAGATGCATTTACACTAGTAGTCTCAGATTTTGGACCCCAGTGCATACGTTCATGAACCGTGCCACCGAACCTTTCTTTAGAACTGTTTCACCCCTAGTTTGCTGTGTTTATCGCCGTTCTGAGTATTAAGCTCTTTTGTAAATGCTACTGAAGGATCAAAGCGTGAAGGACAAAGCTCTTCAGAGCATGGCCTCCATGTCCTCGGCTCAGATTGTCTCTGCCACGGCCATCCACAACAAGCTGGGTCTGCCTGGTATCCCTCGCCCTGCCTTCCCGGGAGCAGCAGGGGTAAGATGCCCTCCAGCACCCACCAATCAGTGCACTCACTTCAGGCACACGGATGGCCACTGGGCCATCTGTGCCAGGTTCAATCCCATTACACACTCTGAAATCTGTGCCCACATCACCTGACCACATCTGATAAGAACACCGATGCCAAACTCAAGATTAACTACAACATGGCACATAGTACATCATCTCGTTTTTCAATCAGCATATGATAACTTGTGTATCAAGAGCATGCAGATGGTGTTTGTGAATTTGGATAGGCTGTGTTTTGTTGTTTATTTATATTGTTTATCTATAATTAATCCTCTAGTTTTGGCAGGGGATGATATCCACAGGGCAGCCCGGATCGTCCCAAGAGTGAGTTTAATTTATCTTTCGAATTTCTGATCTGAGAGACATTTTCATCTCCTTACAGCACTTAAAATGCATTTATATTAAAATATTTTCTTACTTTATAATCTTCAAAAACTATCTAATAGATGTTACTGCTTAATTTTGGTTTTGACCACTAATTTGCTCTCTTTTTTTAAAATATTCATTTGTTTTAGCATCAAGCCATTTGTCCAGCAGGCATACCCAATCCAGCCAGCAGTCACAACTACAATCTCAAGTATGTCATTCACCATCAGCCATATTTCTGATCTGTTAAGATTCAACAAAGTGCTCATGTGTTGTGTATTTTATGCAGGCTACGAGCCCCCGACAGCACCAGCACCCACAGTGCCCGCCTGGCAGGGCCGATCCATCGGCACGTCTAAACTCAGATTAGTGGAGTTTTCGGCTTTCCTTGAACACCAGAGAGATCCAGATTCTGTGAGTAACACCATAAAAATTGACCCTGTTTACTTCATTAATACAAGTTCCTAGTCATATCGATCACTTCATCCCAAAACTTCTTAATTCTTTAAAACTAAAAAAAGGCAGTGTTCTAGGCTGCTGATGTTTTAGTGCAGCCTTTTGATTATTAACTAGGAAATAACTAAATAATTGTGACCCTGCCTTTAAAAACTCAACCAAAGTAATTTTTTGGTAATTTACGTTTTTTTTTATTTAAGTTTAAAAACGTTTAAAAATTGTTTGGTTAGTGTGTGTGTGCGCGTGTGCATGCCATTTCAAATTGTTTTAAGAAAAGTCAGTAGTATCGGCTGGTATCGGGATCGGCCGATACTCGGAATTGGAACAGTAATGGAAAATGGCTGTATCGGTGCATCCCTAGACACTAGTGTTGTCAAAACTATCGGTATTTCGATACATATCGATACTGACAATTTAAAACGATTCCAATACTCGTGTCCCGCGGAATCGATACTCTGAGACGAGCTGCGCGTTGTTTTTTTTTGTAACTCTGCGAACACCAGCTGCACGTTCTCTCTTTTTCTTTTAAACGGCGCGCACACACACAGTGCACGTGAATGCAGTGCTCCGCCTCCTCTCTTCGTCTCGTTCGCTCTGGTTTAACAGTACAAGAAAGCCAAGCAGTAGTGCTGTGTGGAGGTTTTTTCGGATGCGAGTCAAATAAACATGGGAAGCCGAAGGACACAAGTGAAGTAAGACAAATATATGTTGCTACAGAGCCGTGTGCTAACGCCGCTAGCAAAGCACTGAAGGACTGACACGCCAACGAGAGACTGATAATCATCACTAAGTATTAATTCTAGACTTACCAATTTGTGGTTGATATGCGTGTTGTCACGTTTTTTTTTTTTTTTGCTGTAATGATCCAAGTTATTACAATCGCCTCACAGTTATCAGACTTAAGAAATTCAGACAGCATTTTAGCTGACAAGAAAATACTTTGACTGTGGTAAAAAGTAAATGAACCCAGATACTGTTGTGCTTTAAGTTCACAAAAACATGTCATTTATTAACCCTCATGTCGTTCAGTGAGGTTTATTTTCACATTTGCACTATAATCTGTTTATCATATAAATGTTAATGTATTATCTAACATTAATAAACAAAAATCAATACATTTGTTTAAGTACTTGTTTATCTTTTTTTTACTATGATAATGCTCACAAGAGAAAAACTGAGATAATGCTGCTAAATTTATTATTTTTTTTACCTTGAATGCCATTGCTCAATTTATTTTTTATATTTTGATATATTTCATATTTTGCTTAAATGTTTAATATATCTACTGTTCATATGTTCATTTATTAGTGTGTTCTATGATTAGAATGTTGTCCCGTTTTTAAAATAAAGCACAGCAATACGATTTGAGAGTGTTTCTCCCTTTTCAGGAAAAGTATTGAAAAAGTATCGGAATCGAACTTCTTGACAGGGTATCGGTATCGAAACAATAATTGTGGTATCGTGACAACACTGCTAGTCACAATGAGTTTATTAAGGAATTTAATGGCAGATATTGTAATAAATGTTTAGAGCAATAATAGCAAGTAACATCAGATGAGAATACCTGGATACTATTTTGTAGTTTGGTAAGTGAAAATATTAAAAAAAAATTGTATTTTTTCCAAATATGAACCTCTGAGACCAGGTCACATATTTTTTATTTGCCTCTGATGGCAGCAATTCATCTTTGTCTGTGCTATTCAGGGAATTTTGTCTTGTTATCGATGATGCACAACCGAAGCCATTTATCAACCATTTACCAGAATTTTTGAAATTGTTCATAATTGATCATACAAAATTGCACCTGTTGGTCTTGACCAGGAAAAAAATATTCCTCTTTATTCAAGATTTTATATTTCATACATGTAATAATATTTGACTAATATAATAATGCTTTCTGTTCCAAAAACACTAGTACTGTGTGCACAATTTCCAAGCAAGCAATTTTTTGTTTAAAAGAGATCTAATAGCCAAACAAAGCCCAGACGTCTAGGCTAAAACAAGGCAAAATATGGACTGTCATTGCAAATTTAATAGATATAATAGCCCCAAAATAAATGTAATTAAATAAAATAATTAAATAAAAGTAATTCACTGTTGATTTTGCTTATATGTTGGAATACAATACATCTCACAAGCTATTTTTTTAAGTTTATTTTGGCTCGAAGTGCATTACTTAAAGCCAGACTATATCGGGTCTATAGTTAACCTAGACAGTAAAATGACAGCAACTGTTTGCTGGCAGTGCATAACAAGGTATATATTTTTATGTGTGTGTGCTCAATAATAAGCACACATACATAGCCTATCCCGCACGTCATTGACATGGAGTACATAAACTCTGCGCGTGATGCTTTCTGTGATCGTTCTTAATGATAGCTAGCACAAAATGTTTGATATTTGGGATTAAAAAAAACTTACTGCGGAGTTAAGGAGATCATCTATGTGAGACGACAGTCAGCACTCAGCACATGATCATTTCAGATCCTTTTACAAGACGAGTGCTCTTGTTATGATTAATATAAAATAAAAAAATTATGACATTAATAATGAGAACGTATTAACACAAGCTTTTTTATTCTTCCATAACATATAACACTATAAACAACAATATATGCCATTTTATATACAAAATATAATTCTATCTTGACATGCACATTATCTGGTTCATGTTGGTCCTGTTTAATTCCGAGGACTCTTTGTTTGATGTATCATAATTATTTTGTTATATTTACTGCTTAAATTATCTAATATTTTTTTTAAAATGTAAATCATTCCGCAGATTTTTACAAAATATTTCCACAGAAAATCAAAAACATTTCCAGATTTTGTCTGGCCCTGCCCATGACCTTTTAAAATAGAAGGTACTCATTGTAATTTTTTCAGAAACAGTTTTTTGTCTCTGTGTTCTCTCTGCAGTACAACAAGCATCTTTTCGTGCACATCGGTCAGACAAATTACTCTTACAGCGATGCCTTGCTCGAGTCCGTGGACATTCATCAGATTTATGACAAATTTCCAGAGAAGAAAGGAGGACTGAAGGAGCTGTTTGGCAAGGGTCCTCAGAATTCATTCTTTCTCATAAAGTTTTGGGTGAGTACATTTCTGTGGAAGAAACAAAACCAACACCACCACAAAAGACACGGTTGACCGCCAATGAACACATTGTAATGCAACAATTAATCTAGAAATAATTTTGTATTTCTTGTTACACGTATGCAGTGTGTTGTGTTATGCATGCTCAGTCTATGGCTGGGTTTAAACTAATGCGATCGAAATTACCACATTTCTTGTTTACCACCCATACAATTCCCTGTTTATTGCAAATATTTATCCACCGGGTGTTTGCATGCATGAATAATTGTTCGTTTCACTAAAGACGCCTGCCACTTTAGTTGTAAAGACGCTTTTCTGTGTGCGTCCAAACCGCCGGCTATATTTGGCACGGCATAGCTGAAGAGTCCATGATCAAAGCTTTCACTTATTCAGTTTAATATATCAAAACAATTGCATGACCTGGTTGCTCCCCTAATAGCTATTCAAACATGGCATTCATTTTGTGAAATGCTAACTAGCGGCAAGCAACAAAGTGGGCCACGGCGTGGTCGGAGCCGGGCTGTTTGAAGTGACAGCGGGGATCTGAATTTCAAATGAAACTCTGGATCTACACAATAATGCCTCGCTTGAATATGATGTGAAAATGTAGCAGGCTTAATGAAAAGAGAGTATGTCAGAAATGAATTTTTCTTCTTCTGGCTTTAATACCAGAATGAACAGCGAGGCACAAGGTTGAAATAGATGACAGCGAGCTGTGTGCTATAATTTTTTTTTTCAACCTTTTATGTCCTTTTTTATATATTAATATCTGTAGTTAAATGTCATTTTAAAGAAATGGTTCATTTTTTTCACTCACCCACATGTTTAAGATTTTTCTCATATTGGGAAAAGGACCATCATGCTTTGAAAATAACAAAAAACTTTATATGACTGATTTGTATATAAATTAAAAAGTAGCTATGCTTCTAATCTCCACTAGATGGCAGTTTTGTGCTGAAACCCAATGTGTTCAGTTTAAAACATTTGTGATATTGTCTCTGAAAACACAGCTCGAGTCATTTTTGTTTTCTACATAAAATCATCCTGCATAATGTAAAGAACATTCTGTAAAAATATAACCTTGATATCTTTTATATTGATTGAGTAAGGACATTGCAAAGATTGAAATCAATGTAAACTCAGTGATTGAAATCAAACTTTGTTGCTCCTAATTTCAAAATGAGATGATATCACATTTATTGATAAAATAGCTTGCGTCTAAACATCAAATGTAAGTGTGGTTACTTAAAGATGACGTCTCATTGGTTCTCAGGCCGACTTAAACTGCAACATCCTAGATGAAACTGGGGCTTTCTATGGAGTAACCAGTCAATATGAGAGCCCGGAGAACATGACCATCACCTGCTCCACCAAAGTTTGCTCGTTCGGCAAACAAGTTGTGGAAAAAGTAGAGGTAAATGTACAGTAAAAATACAGTATTTTACATGTGAGTTGCAGTTGTAACAGCTAAAGCAGTGATGTGGTTTCAATAAGTAGTTAATTTTATTTTTTATTGCCCATAAGTTGCTATTGTATACTTATGGTGACTTAAAGGGTTAGTTCACCCAAAAATTATAATTTACTCACATTACTTTGTTATGCCAAACACAAAGGAAGATATTTTGAAGAATGTTTGTAACCAAACAGATCAAAGGCACAATTCACTTTCATTGTGTTATTTTTTCCTACTATGGAAGTCAATGGTGCCCCAGATTTGTTCAGTTACATTCTTCAAAAAATCCTTCTTTGTGTTCAGCAGAACAAAGTAATTTATGCAGATATGTATCAATTTAAGGTTGAGTAAATTTTTATTTTTTTGTGAACTATCCCTTTAAGGGTGTTCTTATCGGTTATCAACCTTGATTCAGATGTTTTTTCTAAGTTTCCTTAAAGGGACACTGCACTTTTTTGAAAATATGCTCTTTTTCCAGCTCCCTAGAGTGAAACATTTGATTCTTACTGTTTTGGAATCCATTCATCTGATCTCCAGGTCTGGCGCTAGCACTTTTAGCATAGCTTAGCACAATCCATTGAATCTGATTAGACCATTAGCATCTAGCTCAAAAATTACCAAAGAGTTTAGTTTTGATATTTTTCCTATTTAAAACTTGACTCTTCTGTAGTTACATTGTCTACTAAGACCGACGGAAAATTTAAAGTTGTGATTTTCTAGTCAGATATGTCTAGGCAAACTCTTTGGTTATTTTTTAGGCGCGATGCTAATGGTCTAATCAGATTCAATGGATTATGATAAGCTATGCTACAAGTGGTAGCGCCAGACCCGGAGACCAGCTGAATGGATTCCAAAACGGTAAAAATCAAATGTTTAACTCTAGAGGAGCTGGAAAATTAGCATTTTTTGTGGAGTGTCCCTTTAAGAGAAATTAAAATGGAAGAAAGGAGTATCTGGTATTATTAGGTGTCTTCATCAGCAGAAAATTTGAGAAGCAAGTTGTTATCTAGAGAAACATTGAGATAATATATTATAAATTTAATGCTGCATATTTATTTACAGTGTTATATAGTGATAGATACCCAACAATCATGGTAATACCATAGTACTTTTTGTCCAGTCATCTGTTTTAATTCCTTCTCTCTTTCCTTTCAGACGGAGTATGCTCGATTTGAAAACGGACGCTTTGTCTACAGGATAAGTCGATCACCCATGTGTGAATACATGATCAACTTCATCCACAAACTCAAGCACCTGCCTGAGAAATACATGATGAACAGTGTCCTGGAGAACTTCACCATCTTATTGGTGAGTGTGGTTGTCTGTCAATCATTATTTTGAGGTGTCATCTCCTGCAGAGGGGAGTAAAACCCTCTTTGTAACCAGAATTAGGGCTTTATTCTCCTCTGTAGTGAGGGTCTTTTTTAATGCGCTGGTGGGTGTGGACTTTGCTGTGCTCACTTCCTCTTCCGTCAATTCCTGCTCCTCTGTGTTTTCACTCTCACCTGCTGTTATTTGTTAACATCACTTTCAGTGACGGTGAAGATGAATGCATTTGTAGTGCAAATGGTTCATTAGCTGAGTTGTTCTTCACCCATATGTTATGCGCATTTTGAAGTAAGGCATAAGAAACGAGTTATGGAAATGCAAAAGTTGCCAGTGCCAGCATTTTTCAAGATTTTCAAAAAAGTTTAACGCCTTCCAGAAAATGTTCTTCTTTAAATATATAAACATACAATATATCAAATGAAAGAACAGACCTTTGCTTTCGAACAAAAAACATTTCATCCTACCTTTATTTGTTTTTTATCACCTCTCAAATATGGGTAGGTTTCTTCAAAAATACATAATTTTTGGCAAAAAGCTGAGATAATTGAGTTTTTGTGAAGGACTTTTGATAGAGATCAGATTCAGAGTGATTAAAACATACTAGGGATGGGCATTTTCTAGTAATTTACTATTCGAATATTTAAGCTCATAAAGAACGAATATTCGAATATTCGTTTATTTAAATTATGTTAATTAAGACATGCATGTTTTGTATTTTTCATTTTGTCATAATTTCACAGAAGGCTTATAATTAGGAAATAACCACAACAAGCTAAACTTATATTCTGTATGTATATATATGTATTTTTAAGTTAAAAACATTGTAAAAATATATATATTTTTAAATTCTTCTTAAAAAATATCCTACAGAAAAAGGCGTTAAAACCCCATGCGGAGCGAAGTCTGAGTCAGTCAAACCCTTAGTTTCAAGTCGGTCGTTAGTATGAATTCATTACTGTTTGATCTTACATACATTATATTATACCAAATATTATACACTAACCCCAAATCTAAGCGAAGTTTGAGGACTTGCGAAGTTTAAAGTTTGAGGACTTGACAAAGTAGGCTATCATCATTTAAACAGACTCAAAAAATAAGAGCCCGGAGCAAACGAAAAAACACATCTACATAACCGATTGCTCAGTCGCCATATAAATATCTTCTCAGTTTAGTTTGACATGTATTTGTGAATAAAGAAAACCTACCTGCTTCGGTGAAAGCCCGTTCTTCTGACTAGATACAATAATGCCGGTGCTGCGGAGAAAACTCTTCCTCGTGATGATGGTTATCCGATAAAAACAACAGACGCATTGAACAAGATTGAATATCTGTATTTAACATTATTTTACAAATAACGTAAGTTGGCTCGATAGATTATTGTTGACTATGCAAAGTTACTAACGTTAGCTTAATTTAACAACATTTCACAAAGACGGAGCTTTGCTTTAAACTGCCGTGTGCAGTTATCCGGTTCATTTTCGAAAGAGCACCGCATATTATAAATGTTCTCCGTTTCATTTCGTTCTCCGTGTCTGTCTCGTTATTAACAAAATAAAGTAGACTTTATAACAGAAAGCTTACAAATCTCTCATGATGTGTTGAAGCGGGCGGCGGAGAAGCACGTTTAATAACACGTGAGCCCTCACTGAGCCAGTGGCCAAATACGGCGCGGCGCACAAACCCGGAGATAAAAGGAAAAACTTAAATTCAGCTGCAATCTGCATTGCCAAACAATCAGAAATACATACGAATTAATGTTCATGTATATTTTACATTTAAGTCTGTAAAAGACAGTATAGATGAAGTGAAAAAGCATTAAATAAGTCGTAACCCTTTGGTGGCACATTAAAAACAAACAAACATTTGAATAGCATTTTTTAAATTCGAATTATTATTGCCGATCGAATATTCGAATATCCGTGCCCATCCCTAAAACATACACAGAGTTTGAACTGTTTGCCCTAAGGGGATACTTCCAGGTTTTATAAGTTGGATAAGAGCGCTACCTGGTGGATAATAGCGGAAATATGTTTTGTCTCTGTCTAATTTTCTAAGCGTGCCTTGTTTTATCTACTATTGATTACTAGGTTACCCATACCACCATTATTTGCTTGAAGAACTTAATGGAAACGCACCTAATTTGCATTGTTTGTTTATCTTTCTTTGCCAATTTTAAAAAGATTCACTTCGCTTTTGGCTAGAAACCCAGCTAATGACAAAACAAGCTCCTAAAAAATCTATGTGGGGGAGACAACCTAAAGCTTTTGGGTTTGGCTCAATCGTTAAAATTGTTTGAGTTTAATTAATTATATTTTTACACAAGCAACACACACATCTCTGCTACAAATGACTATTTGAAGTTTGTTACTATTACTTACCATTCTTGGACAATTACACCAAACGTGACAGAAGTGCAAACGTTACAACTTACCCCATACTGTAGTAGGTGGGGTTAATAGTAACAGGCAGAGGGTTAGTTGTAACACTTGCTAAAAATTAAGTTTGCAGGCAAATATTCCAATACTATTTTGTCTATATACTTGAAGTGGATATTGTTTATATATCTGTCTGTAATAGACAGGTATACACACTGTATTCATTCATCCAGCCCTTTTCTTACAATAGTTCAATTATAAATGGATACAAATTGCTAAATATGTGAGAAAAAGCAGCACAATTATGACAAAAAAATGTTTATATGTGACCCAGTCTCTAAAAACCAGACTAAAGTCTCAAAATCAAGAGATAATGAAAATCAATGTCTGATTTTAGCCATTAATTTCATTATGATTTTAATCTTTGACGTGACCATATTCAATCAATATTTAAGATATGAACAAAAATTAATTTTGACACTTGACATTTTTGATAAGACACGCAGATTTATTTTGTTGGCAGCAGCAATCATTCGTGTGTAGCCTATTTAAAACAACAGCAAGAATTACGCTAACGTTAGCTGTTTTTATATTGTAAGTCCTGAGGGATTAGTTGTAGCATGGCGTTACAATTAAAATATTTTCAAGCCAACCAAAAAGTTGCAGACATATTTCAAAATGAGGCTATGTTTTAGTCAACAAGACACTGATATGACATGACATTGGATTTGGTATCTTGCACACCCAACTCAGAAACCGAAAAAAACATATGATGAAAAAATGTACTTACATGCCACCAAAACACTCGTTCGTAAATAACTCTCTGGAAAAACATTATACATTTCCATAAATTTGTGGGAGATTGTCTTTTGGCAGCATGAAAACAATATGAAAAACAAATCGCTCAACCCTGTGCAACAATGTAAACGGTCCATATTATGTAGGCTACAATTAACCCCGCTTTAGTTTGTGCCCCGCACACCCCTAATGCGTATTTTTGAGTCAGGAACAATGTGTATAACAAGTTTTGTTTATTGAAGTGCATTTTAATGATTTTTTTCCACAATATTTTTGATATCCCCATTCAAAGAAATGTCAGGTGGTACAAAAAAACATTGTCTATTTGCCAGATTTATATACATTTGATAGTGGCATTTAAAATTATAATCCTGAAAATAGTGTGAAAGTGTAAACTTTACCAGAGTTATACATTTAAAAACAATCTTTTTTTTCAAGTTGAACAACAATTACGACAACCTTAGCTTGCCTTTCATAAAACTATAATCATTTTTTTAGGGACATTCATAGCAGTTGCACCACCTGACCTCTGCAATGATTATACATTTTACAGATTTCTACTTGAATGCTGGTATCAAATTCAAAAACGTATTTATAGTTGCGTGTAACAATGTAGAACTCCCTTAAAGGAATAGTCTACTCATTTTCAATATTAAAATATGTTATTACATTAACTAAGAATTGTTGATACATCCCTCTATCATCTGTGTGCGTGCACGTAAGCGCTGGAGCGCGCTGCGACGCTTCGATAGCATTTAGCTTAGCCCCATTCATTCAATGGTACCATTTAGAGATAAAGTTAGAAGTGACCAAACACATCAACGTTTTTCATATTTAAGACGAGTAGTTATACGAGCAAGTTTGGTGGTAGAAAAAAAAGTAGCGCTTTTCTAAGCGGATTTAAAAGAGGAACTATATTTTATGGCGTAATAGCACTTTTGGGAGTACTTCGACTCGCCTGAAAAGTCCGCTCCCCTTCTCACTCTCATAATGGGAGAGGGAGGGTGTTACTGCGCCGAGTCGAAGTACTCCCATAAGTGCTATTACGCCATAAAATATAGTTCCTCTTTTAAATCCACTTAGAAAAGCGCTACGTTTTATTTTGTCTTAAATAGGAAAAACGTTGATGTGTTTGGTCACTTCTAACTTTATCTCTAAATGGTAGCATTGAATGAATGGGGCTAAGCTAAATGCTATCGAAGCGTCCAGCGCTTACGTGCACGCACACAGATGATAGAGGGATGTATCAACAATTCTTAGTTAAGGTAATAACATATTTTAATATTGAAAATGAGTAGACTATTCCTTTAAGTTTCATTATTTTGATGCGAAATGAAATGAGTGTAAATTTGGCATAAACGGCACAGTAATTGCACCTTTTACCCTTGTGTTTCAGGTGGTCACAAACAGAGACACACAGGAGACCCTGCTGTGCATGGCCTGTGTGTTTGAGGTGTCAAACAGTGAGCACGGAGCCCAGCATCACATCTACAGACTAGTGAAGGATTAAAGCGACTCTTTCACATACAGCAGACTCTCAACCTCATTACTGTGGCAGTGCCTCCTCAACATTCACTCAACATGATTTTGTCACATTTGGGTGATGCTTTTAATTATATATATATATTTTTCCTTTAATAACGTGTTTGACGTTTAACTGCGGCTGTGAATGGCGGTACAGTTGTATTATGTTGTTTTAAAGCGGGCAGTAATGTCGAAGATTGCCGATCATCACTCGTTCGTAGGCTGTACATAAGTAACAGTATCATTTAAGGTTTGGGTTTGAGTCAGACAACCTCATAATTTTTTTTTTTCACAAATTATAACAGATATTAGCCTTCTGTACATGATATACGTCTGTCATTTGTATGGAAGCGTATGGGTGTAGATAATCTATAAACCTTCTTTTCACGTATTTGTAGGTTTTTCCCAAAGAAAAAAGTCTCAGATTTATAAAAAAAGAAATCTCCTGAAGTGTCAAAGATATAAAAAAAATCCTGCATTCAAAACATCACGAGAATTCAGGGAATTCATGAGCCCAGCCCTTAAAAATATTAATTATTTTCCACCTTTTTTTTTCTGTCGACATCCCAAGGAATAACTGCACTGTGATAACCGAACTTTTGACCAACCTGTGTCTGTTTTCCCATAAGTCACCTGCAATAAATCGCAGAGATTGACCCCTTACTGTTTCCTGTACAGCTAAATGCCTCCTACCGTCATGCTTGTGTATTTCTAAAACAAGAAGCACTGTATTAACTTACCAGGGGTTGACGGATGATCTGTCAACTTTAACCCGAGCACTTGGATTTTTTCGCTGGAGATCTTCAGCAAGAGATTTGTTTCTCAGACGCACAGAAGATGCCACATTTCGCGAAGCCCATCACGGAGCAACTTCTATTCGGATTTAGTCGTGTAATCAATCCCAGAGTTCCTTGCTGCCTTTGTCATTCCCACACAGCCCACGTCTCCGTGGCCTAATCGTTTTCAAAGACTGCAAGCCTTAACGTTTGTGTGAACTCCAAAAGATGCCACTAAAGCTGTGATTTCTTTCCTAAGCTGGAAGATTTTAGTTCTTGTCACGTGTTGTGAAAGTTGTACAGTACAAAACTGAAAAAAAGGACAAGCACAGTGCCTTAGTGAACTTGAGGAAACGACACTAAGATTATATGCGTCATCTTTATAAACGGAGCGCTGGCCGGTGTGCACATTTGGTTGATCTTTTACCACATCTCTACATGTAAGACGTATACGTAACTATCCAATCTTGCCTTTCAATATCCGAAAAGACCAAAAAGTTATCGGAGATGCATTTATCTCCTCTTTCTTACCTGCACTGTAGCATGAAAGTGCCTTCGGTTCAGATTTTTCCAGCTTAGAAAAGACTGATGTTATTATAAAGATGACCAGAAACCAAATAAATGGATGTAGGTAAAATATTCACCACATTGCCTTCATATAATTTTATAGAAGAATCAACATGGGCTAGTGAGTGGATATGTATTCAAAGCGTTATGTCTGCATTTGATTTTGGTGAATGTGGCAAACGTTGTTTTTGTTGTTTTTTTAGACCTATTTGACACAGAGCTACTTGTACGATTGATTTTAAGCCATCTAATGTATTATTTTTCTTTATAAATATACTAAACACTATATTAAGTGATGTCAAGGTGTGTTACTCCTCCAAGCTTAGGAAAGGTTTTAACCAGGCCACGTGAAAAAATCCTTGATGGATAAAAGTTGGCTTTCAACAAATCATCACCATCACTACATAATTTATTCGTACTGTTAAGTGGACGATTATAAGCGAAGTTAGATTTACAGTTCTGTATGTTGTAATGCTTAAAGTAAACTGTGGAGTCAAGTGTGCTCAAAATGGCAAACGGTGTTGTTTTGTGTTCTCCCTCCCTGCGTCCTTTGTTATTGTTCATGGTTCATAAATGACTTTTAGAGATCTTCCTGTGTTGTTCTACATGTGCGCGATGGTCTCGTGATGACGTCAGTATATTCTGCACCCGTCCGGGTGTCTATACTGTTACCGCTGCTGGTGCATTTGTTACGTCTGTCCCTCCTTAACAGTGCCCTTCACTTCTCTAGGGGTCCGAGAACTGATGCCTTTAATATGATGAATGTTAAACGGACATTATTTTGCTCGTTATGGACACTAAACGATGATTTTAATGGAATGTGGACTACAGTATGTCAGCGGTTTAGCTTATATATATATATATATATTTTTGAATTGTTTCTGTTTTGTCTATGTGTGTAGGTACTGGTACCTCCTATGTTCATTACCATTTAAGATGTTGGCTTTAAAGTGAACTTTTCTCTAGTTCAGATAGTATCATTAAAGATATGGAGTTTGTGTGCAGAGATTTTTTGTAAAAAGGTGCTTTGTATAAAATATATTCTGGCTTTTCTTGGTACAAAGGTGTGATATCTTTTAATATCCCAGATCGGAGCAGGTCTGACAGACGAGAAAATAAACCTACTATGTGTGTGTTCTTTATCGCAACTGTTCTGTCTTTGCTCCGTAACATTTTGATGCCTTCTTGATAAAGTGGTAGATATTTTGTAGCTTTCTAGATACTTTGTATGTATACGATATTGAATAAAATAAATAATTAAAATGCACCTCGTCTTTGCCATGCGTTTTTCAGAAAGAAAAAAAAACTTTCACCCTTAACTGTGGCTGTCCCGTGAGCGGGACACCTGAGTTTACTTCAGTATTTTACATGCAAATTTTAATCTATCACGATCAACTATATCGTTAAAAAGGTCTACGAATATTCATATTTCAAAACATTTTATCAGTAATAATAATGCAGTGACAGTTATTTATTCATTTTATTTTTTTTATTAATTATTTTTTATATTAATAAATTCAACTATATATCGTTAAAAGGGTCTAAGGATATTCATATTTCAAAACATTGTATCAGTAATAATAATGCAGTGACAGTAATTTATTAATTTAATATTTTTTATTAATTATATTTTTTTAATTAATACATTCAACTATATTTATCGTTGAAAAGGTCTAAGAATATTCATATTTCAAAACATTTTGTCAGTAATAATAATGCAGTGACAGCAATTTATTAATTTTATATTTTTTAGAAATTTTTTATATTAATAAATTCAACTATATATCACTAAAAAGGTCTAAGAATATTCATATTTCAAAAACAAATTCAGTAATAATAATGCAGTGACAGTAATTTATTAATTTTATATTTTTTATTAATTATATTTTTTATATGATACATTCAACTATATATATCATTGAAAAGGTCTAAGAATATTCATATTTCAAAACATTTTGTCAGTAATAATAATGCAGTGACAGTAATTTATTAATTTTATATTTTTTATTAATTTTTTACATTAATAAATTCAACTATATACTAAAAAGGTCTAAGAATATTCATATTTCAAAACATTTTATCAGTAATAATAATGCAGTGACAGTAATTTATTAATTTTATATTTTTTATTAATTATATTTTTTATATTAATACATTCAACTATATATATCATTGAAAAGGTCTAAGAATATTCATATTTCAAAACATTTTGTCAGTAATAATAATGCAGTGACAGTAATTTATTAATTTAATATTTTTATTAATTATATATTTTATACTCATAAATTCAACTATGTATCGTTGAAAATGTCTAAAAATATTAATGTTTCTAAACATTTTATCAGTAATAATAATGCAGTGACAGTAATTTATTAATTTTATATTTTTATTAATTATATATTTTATACTCATAAATTCAACTATGTATCGTTGAAAATGTCTAAAAATATTAATATTTCAAAACATTTTATCAGTAATAATAATGCAGTGACAGTAATTTTTTAATTTAATATTTTTATTAATTATATATTTTATACTCATAAATTCAACTATGTATCGTTGAAAATGTCTAAAAATATTAATATTTCTAAACATTTTATCAGTAATAATAATGCAGTGACAGTAATTTATTAATTTTAGATTTTTTATTAATTATATTTTTTATATTAATACATTCAACTATATATATCATTGAAAAGGTCTAAGAATATTCATATTTCGAAACATTTTGTCAGTAATAATAATGCAGTGACAGTAATTTATTAATTTTATATTTTTTATTAATTTTTTACATTAATAAATTCAACTATATACTAAAAAGGTCTAAGAATATTCATATTTCAAAACATTTTATCAGTAATAATAATGCAGTGACAGTAATTTATTAATTTTATATTTTTTATTAATTATATTTTTTATATTAATACATTCAACTATATATATCATTGAAAAGGTCTAAGAATATTCATATTTCAAAACATTTTGTCAGTAATAATAATGCAGTGACAGTAATTTATTAATTTAATATTTTTATTAATTATATATTTTATACTCATAAATTCAACTATGTATCGTTGAAAATGTCTAAAAATATTAATGTTTCTAAACATTTTATCAGTAATAATAATGCAGTGACAGTAATTTATTAATTTTATATTTTTATAAATTATATATTTTATACTCATAAATTCAACTATGTATCGTTGAAAATATCTACAAATATTAATATTTCTAAACATTTTATCAGTAATAATAATGCAGTGACAGTAATTTATTAATTTAATATTTTTATTAATTATATATTTTATACTCATAAATTCAACTATGTATCGTTGAAAATGTCTAAAAATATTAATATTTCTAAACATTTTATCAGTAATAATAATGCAGTGACAGTAATTTATTAATTTTAGATTTTTTATTAATTATATTTTTTATATTAATACATTCAACTATATATATCATTGAAAAGGTCTAAGAATATTCATATTTCGAAACATTTTGTCAGTAATAATAATGCAGTGACAGTAATTTATTAATTTTATATTTTTTATTAATTTTTTACATTAATAAATTCAACTATATACTAAAAAGGTCTAAGAATATTCATATTTCAAAACATTTTGTCAGTAATAATAATGCAGTGACAGTAATTTATTAATTTTATATTTTTTATTAATTATATTTTTTATATTAATACATTCAACTATATATCATTGAAAAGGTCTAAGAATATTCATATTTCAAAACATTTTGTCAGTAATAATAATGCAGTGACAGTAATTTATTAATTTAATATTTTTATTAATTATATATTTTATACTCATAAATTCAACTATGTATCGTTGAAAATGTCTAAAAATATTAATGTTTCTAAACATTTTATCAGTAATAATAATGCAGTGACAGCAATTTATTAATTTAATATTTTTATTAATTATATATTTTATACTCATAAATTCAACTATGTATCGTTGAAAATGTCTAAAAATATTAATATTTCTAAACATTTTATGAGTAATAATAATGCAGTGACAGTAATTTATTAATTTTAGATTTTTTATTAATTATATTTTTTATATTAATACATTCAACTATTATATAATTGAAAAGGTCTAAGAATATTCATATTTCGAAACATTTTGTCAGTAATAATAATGCAGTGACAGTAATTTATTAATTTTAGATTTTTTATTAATTTTTTTTATTAATAAATTCAACTATATACTAAAAAGGTCTAAGAATATTCATATTTCAAAATATTTTATCTGTAATAATAATAATAATGCAGTGACAGTAATTTATTAATTTTATATTTCTTATTAATTATATTTTTTATATTAATACATTCAACTATATATATCATTGAAAAGGTCTAAGAATATTCATATTTCAAAACATTTTGTCAGTAATAATAATGCAGTGACAGTAATTTATTAATTGTATATTTTTATTAATTGTATATTTTATACTCATAAATTCAACTATGTATCGTTGAAAATGTCTAAAAATATTAATGTTTCTAAACATTTTATCAGTAATAATAATGCAGTGACAGTAATTTATTATTTTGTAAAAAGAGTATGCAGCAAACTGTTGACACCTAGTGGCTGTTGTTGGTAAAAACACTTAAAGTGGTTTTAAAGTGAACACAAACCTTATTCTTTTTTTTAAATGGATAAATTATTTAGTTTATTGCATTCTATTTATTTATTACAATAAATGTAAACTGCTTTAAAAAATTATTTAATATTTTCACCCCCAGACACGTACATGAAAAACTTTAAAGTGTCTTCTTTAAAACAACACCAAGATTAGGCTTCTAGACAAAAAAAAATTCCAAAGTTATATTATTTTAAAGGTTTACATCACCTTTTTACCCCCCCCCCCACGCACACACACACACTCAAAAAGGGCTGTGCCAATTAAGGGGTTAAAGTCACAACTCTTACATTGGCGTTGATTCGAAGTGAAATTGATTTACTAATTTACTTTCAAGCATAATCTCTAGTGTCACCAGTTTGTTTCCAGTGTTTGAAAAAAAAAAAATTAATTAAATTCCATCCCGCAAGATTCTCTTATGTCAGGTGTGTTGGTGATGATGTTAGGACTCACAAATAATCATATGTGACCACATAGTTGGGGTGTTCTTCAAACTATCTGTGTTACCCCTCATGTCATGGGTGAACTATTCGTTTAACTTCCTTTTAAAAATGTACCATTCACAGTTCAACCTTCATGGCTTTACCAGTGGCTGAAGTAATAAAACCATTGAACACTAGAGGGCGTGCAGGTCATCATTTATGACATGTTGCAATAATAATAATTAACAGCAGGGCTCTCCAAAGAGGTGTGATGAATTTACTCTAAAACTGATCACTGTGCAACAGATGACTTTTGTTCAGTGGTTCTCAAACTGGGGGCCCTGAGAGGTGCCAGGAGGGCATCAGTTTAATATGTTTTTTTTTTAATAAATTAATTTATCTTAAATTCTGTGTAATTAAACCTCAGAGAAATAATGCTGCTAACAAACAGCACTACATTGTATCATTTAATATTTTATTAATTTATTTAATTAAAATGTTAAGTTTTTGAATGCTTTATGTTATACATTTTCTGGGGGGGGGCATGAATGAATGCACTGTACACAAGACACGCTGAAAATAAAGTTTGGTTCTCAAACTGGGTGCCATGGCCCCCTGGGAGGTGCAAGATGGTGCGAGCCCAGTTTTGGGCATTTTATAAAATACATTAATTGATCATAGATTCTGTGTAATAACACCACATGGAAAATAATGCTACTACCCAACAGCACTACATTGTGTGTTGTTAGCTTATACTAATACGATTGTTCATAGTTTCCTCATTATCATAGCTAACTTTAATAGATATAGTGTTTGATTTGGAATATGCATTAGTAAACATTAACATGAACAATGAATAATAAATGCCATAGTAGTGTTGTTCCTTCCTAGTTCATGTTAACTAATGTCTTTTTCTGGTTTAAAATAAAGGATGAAAGTGTGTTATTGTAATTTTGTGAATGAATGTTGAATTTAGCAATATTTTAAGTCAAACTAATAAGAAAGATATTTTTTCCAGGTTTATGATCATGTAAAGTTTGCTTATTGTAAATCACTTATATCTTGTAAATGTAATAGTGATGTCAGGGCGCTAGAGGGCGCAGCTGCGCTGTGGTGAAGCTTTAATACCTGCTGGGGTTCAAATACAAACCTACACAACATTTTCACTTTTCAAACAAAATTTCTTCATCCATCATAAGATCTGTTTCAGGCATGGCACGCAGTGAACTTTGTTTAAAAGCGATGTAAAACAAGTTTTGGCAGATTTACAGTGGGTTACTTAGCTTAGCAAAAGCTGCTTGTTTATCCAAATATTGAACAGTCGTCTTGGAGACGTCACACGTTAACGTTTAATTAACGAATCGTGTTTAATTACAGTCAGAACATTGACTAACAAAGGACAAATATTCAGAATCTGTAGAAAGATAGTGTAAAATCTATGCAAGCAGATTTTTGCAACTACTTTCATTGTTGAATTGAGCGCACACTGTAAAGAAAATGCAGCATGAAATTAAAACAACCTGGTTTTGCAAGTCAATTTAACCTACTATTTTAAGTTTTGACTTAAAAAAAGTTAACATAACTGATAACTTATAAAACAGGTTGAAATTGTTTAACTTAATTTGTTAAGTTAAAGTAACATACAAATATATGTTGATTTGACAAAAATGCAGCATTTTGTTTTCAGTGCATCAATAAACGAATATTAAAAAGAATTCATAAATGTGTTTTTGAAGGAGGAGGAGGAACACATATCGATTTTTATTAACTATTTACAACTATTTACAACACACCAAAATTCATTCAGCTCGTGTTTTATGAATAAAACAACATAACATTAGTTTCAAAGCATGTTAATATGGAAGCTTGCCAAAATGCTATTCTTTATTATTTTGCATTATACTTTAAAATATTTTATTAGATGTCTTTAAAGTTCAGAAACATTTGTTTTTTATTGATTTAATTTATTTATCTTATAAGAGGAACAATGCAATGAGAAATATTCATTTTTTCAGTGAAAAATGAAAAAAGCAGAACCATACAATACAACATTACATAATATATACACAGGGGGGAAGGTTGTCATCAGTTTATGCAGTAATATCATGCTTGTAATTATAATATTTTGGTAACACTTTATAGTAACGCTTCATTTGTTATCTTACAATGAACACTACAGCATTTATTAATCAAAGTAAATGTTAATTTTAATGTGTAATGCATATTTAAAAATAAATAAAACAATAAACACAGAAATAAACAACGACTGCAGTGTAATTTAGCATAATTATAGTAAACAAATAGTAGCATACTGTATTACTACTTTGTTAATGCGTATGCTACTGTATTCGGTATAGTGAACTGATAAGCTGTAGAAAATACTGTAGTATACTTTAATATTTACTGTGGTAAGGTTAAAAAAAACACTAGCATCGGAATTTACAGAACAATTGTAATAACTATAATTAAATTGTAATAAATGTTATAAAAAGATAGTTTGTGATAGTTTATGTTAGCTAATAAATTAATACATGAGACTTTATTGTGATGTTCAAGTTAGGTGTAACTAATAGGAAGAGTGTTGGAGGTCACGTGATCAGAGGAGAAGCGCAGTCCCGTCTCATTCACTCACTCACTCAGAGACAAACACATGAGAAGTCACTGGAGCTCTTATTGCGCTCTTATGAGCAGCAAAACCAAAACTTTTTCCGTCCATTTTTTTCATGCTAAATTACAACTTTGGAACTCTTAGCAGTTTTTATTTTACCTGAAATATTTCCTTCACCAGAAAACTTTCATCAGTGTGAGGGAGATGGAAGCAGAGGAAAGTAAAATATCAGTGTGGCTTTGCCGAGAAGAGAAGCTCGTGTCGGGTTTGTCAAAGCGCACGACCTGCGCGGATGTGATCCGTGTGTTACTGGACGAACAGAACCAGGCCGAACTCTCTCTGTCCGGTTCGCCCCGGTCCTACTGCATAGTGGAGAAATGGCGAGGATTTGAACGCATTTTACCCAACAAAACCAAAATCCTGCGCCTGTGGAACGCGTGGGGAGACGAGCAGGAAAACGTCAGGTTCGTGCTGGTGAAAAACGAGGCGTCTGTGTCCAGCAGCGGGCCGCGGAGCGCGGAGGCGCGCGTGGTGCTCAGCAAGGAGAGCCCGTGCGCGTACAAGGGGACCGCGCGGGTGACCATGGCTCTGTCCCAAGAGAAACAAAGACGGATTGTGAGAAAAGCGTTCAGAAAGTTGGATAAGATCAATAAGAAAAAAGCGCAGTCTAAGAACGTATCCAAGGACGCATCGTCTATGGAAAAGATGGAGACTATGGTGCACCTGGTCCTCTCTCAAGATCACACCATCCGCCAGCAGATTCAGAGGATTAAAGAGCTCGACAGGGAGATCGACAGGTACGAGGCTAAAGTGCATTTTGATAGAATGAAGATGCATGGGATAAATTATGTCCAGGATACCTATTTGGTGGAATCAAACCCTGATAAAAACTTGCTTGGTGGTGACAAAATGACTTCGGCTGAAGCTCTTGCCCAGTTTGAGGTATACGCTGAAAGATGTGAGGAGGTGATTAAGCTCCAAGATGATCTAGCTGAGCAAGAGGCTCTTATGGAGAGCATCACGTCCGAAATTCAAGAGGAACTCAATCAAAGGTGGATGAAAAGAAGACACGAGGAACTTTCTAATAAACACCCCTATGAGGCGTCTCATAGGGTTGCAGATCTGACTCAAGAAAGCAATGCTGTGTCCTCCGAAAATGAGCTGGTTTTGGAAGAGGAGAGGATCAGAACCCAACTGGACACGAGTTTGTACATCGGTCTGCGGTTGAACACGGATTTGGAGGCTATAAAGAATGATTTGGAGTTGACCAAGGAAATATGGGATGCAAAAGAGAACGAGCTGATGGATTTGCTGAAGAAGGTGAACTCTGTGGATTTTGAGGAGGACATTGAGGCCGATGTTGCGCTGAAAGGAGAAACGATAGAAACAGAACAACTGATGGAACTGCAGGGAGACGATGTGTGGGTCGAGCAGGCAAGAGGGCTTTCAAAGACATGTAACATTAATGATGACGATTCAGATACGGGACTCAGTTCAATGCATAGTCAAGACTCGGATATCACGACCATCTTTGAATCTTTAGTGTAAATCTACTGAAGTGGGAAGAGTTCAGGTTTCTTTCCACCTTTTATCACGACAGCTTGTATTCATACCAACAGGATAACTAAATGGTTAACTATGCACTTAAAGTTGTTTTCATGTTCATCTACAATAATCAGTGTTAATTTAACCACACTGTAAAAATGCAGCATTCACAAATGTATTTTTATGTTTCTTTAACTTAACTAATTAAGTTAAACAATTTCAACTTGTTTTTATAAGTTATGTCAACTTATCACAGGTCAAAACTTAAAATAGTAGGTTGAATTGGCTTGCAAAACCACTTCATGCTACATTTTTTCAGTGCAAAATGAAGATAAGAATTTGTTAACCCTTTAAATGTTTTCAGATTTGTGCATAATGTGCACCAAATATGACCTATATGCTTTAGTTAAAAACATCACTGGGGTTTATAGACTTAAAATTGTTGTATTCCTTTAGCACCAAAGTTTGGAACCCTGCTCTAGACCCAGATTAAAAAAATGTCGATAAGTACAGTATTAAACATTGGATAATCCATGCTTACATGTGCACTTGTCAGGAAAACAAATCTATAAAAGCTGTCACTGGGATGACACCCTTTAAAAATGTTGTAATATGTACTGTTAAGGTACAGATGTGCACCTTTGAGGTACCAATATGCACCCTTTAGGGGGGCCGTCCCAGAGACAGCCACAGAGAGTGTGGTCTTAAAGGGACAGTCACCCAAGGAGTGAAAATTCTGTCATCGTTTTCTCGTTCTTGTGTTTTTGCAATTTATTTAAGCTACATTTAAACAAAAGTTTTTTGTTTTGTTTAAAAAAAAATTTGTTTAAATGTAGCTTAAATAAATTGATTACCTTACCTTAAAAAATTGTAAGTTGAATGCAGGGTTTCCCACAGAAAATGTGTTAGTTAAGGTGGGTGGGGCCAGTTGCGTGGCATTTAAAGGGGCGGGTTGTATGCGTCATGATGAAAAAGAAAATATTTTTATTAAAAACACTCAAAACTTAATTTTGAAGAAACTATGACAGAAAATGAATACATACTAGATTATTAATGAATTAAATGTTTTTAACAGATACTTCTAACGGGAATAGCTGCGTGATGAAGTGAAACTAAAGGGTTAATAAACAAAACTTAAGTAGTTCTGATGAACGATGATAGATAGCGCGAACCATTCGTTCTCTCATTTCGGCCGCGTGGCACGCGTGCACGCTCACGGTGTGAAGCGCGTCCGCACTATTCTCCGAGATGTTTTATCAACTGGCTAGTTATCCTCGAGATAGTGACGGACCACGTCTTTCTATCATTTTGGCCGTGTGGGGCGCACGCCCGCTTGTGGTGTGAGGCGGGTCCACGCTATTCTCCGAGATGCACTTGCTGGCCTTTTGTGCAGCATTTTTTTTTTTTTTTTTGGATACAACCTAGTTAAGGCAAAGTGCTGCAGGAAACCCTGGAATGAATAATTTTTTCAGTGTGATTGTAACCATAGACTTCCATAGTAGGAAAAACAAATACGATGAAATCCAATGGGTACCGTCAGCTGTGTGCTCCCCGTCATTTATCAAAATATCTTCTTCATCATTTATTAAAATACTTCCATAATATTTGTTTTCCTACTATGGAAGTCAATGGTTATAATCAGCTGTATGCTTACCATTATTTATCATGATGGACATGAGGATGGAAAAATAATGACAGAATTTTCATTTTTGGTTAAACTATCCCTTTAACACAAAGTGTAAAAAACTGCTTTTATAAATCCTGTGTCCTGCAAATGAATTATTCTTACTGATAAATATTACAATACGGTCTAGTCAGTCTCTATGTTATGATAAAAGTTGTGAAGGTGTGAGTTATGGTGCTTAAAATGTGGCCATGTGTTGTTGTTAACCATGACAGATAAGAAAGACTGTAAAGATTATCTTTATTTTGAGTTATCTGCATTGTTTACATACTGTATTAATGATTTAAAGTGGACCAATAGACCTTTCATTATCAGAGCATTTTTAAAATACTGTACTATAATAGAGGAACCATATAGTTTAGTATTGTATGACCAGATGTAAATGTTGAGATTCATATGATAAAACAATCAGGATCTACGATGAAGTAAACTATTGTGCAATGCTTTTTTACGACCTGCTACATGCACTGAAACTCTTTCATATTTTACCCCAAAAAATCGAAAGATGTTTATCAACATAAACAAAGACCACGTGTAACGCTAATACTGTTTTCAGTTTGTTCCCAATCTCACACAAAGGGGTACGTTGCAAGTGTTTTATGTGTTTCCTTGGTTGCATTGTTGCGACACCATTGTTCAGACCGAAAGGTAACTTACTCTGAAAGGGTAACTGTGGGGGAACAGGGTAGGCAAGTCGATGGCTTAAATCTTACGCAACTACATGTACCATATCCTGGCAGGGAATAACTGCGGATGTACAATTTTATAGAGCATTGTGAAAGTAAGGCATTTACAAAACATACGTGTTCATACCTCGGGCACGCAGGAGCAAAACATCACAACCACAAAAGATTTGAATCACATAAAGGCAAAAGACTTCAGGCTCATTCAGGAGATATTATTGAACCCATTGCCAGTTTGTCAGTTTCACTGCTATCATTATTTACTGTGAATAGACTTTTTCTGAGAATAGATGAATCCTTTTGAGAAGCAGGTGCTGTATTACATACAGTAGGTTGTGCCAATTGTTGTGCTTTACCGAAAGACATTTGGTCCTTTCTTCCATTGTGGTGGTTCCTGGAAGCCTGATTGAGGTTTCATGTTGTCAAAGTATTGCAAAATACTCCTAAAAGTTGATTTATACATACCTACACTATCTAATAAAAGTATCACGAGGATTTTGTAGCCCATTCTCAAGTGTATGACTCAACAGTAAGTGGTAGAGAGTGACTTATTTCACTTTATTTCTCATTCTGTTTGTGAATTGAGCAATCGATTGAACATATCTGTAGAGGTACATGTACTGTTTAATACATTTGTGTGTTTGTGGCAAAGCGCTGACACGTAAACAAACTGTTTTTGATTGTACGCGATGTTCAAGTGTTTACCGCAGTATTCATTATTACACACGTACACCAACATTAAACACACATTGTTTAACCAGTTTCGCATTCCCACAGATTGAAAACCTGTCAGTGTTTTTAGTTATAAACATGAGCCTGAGGGAAGTTTCATTTGTTGTGTTGAATACACTGTAGAGGTTTTTGAGCAATTATGCTAGTTTGCAATAAATCTTTTGGCACACATTTGGTATCACAACAAAGAACAATCGTTCACTTTTAAATACTTGCACAATGTTACTGTCATAGAGATTAATCGGTTTTAATGCGCTCCCTAATTTGAATTTAGGCAGATAAAAGCTGATATTGAAAACTAATTTTAGTGTAGAGCATTTGAGTTTTTGTTCAAATTTGAGCAATTAAATGTGGTCGTGCCGTTATACACAAATCTGTTACCCTAAACCACAAAACCAGTAAATAGGGCCAATTTTTTTAATTGAGATTTTTAGATCTGAGAGCTGAATAATTAAGTTTTCCATTGATGTATAGGATAGGACAATATTTGGTCGAGATACAACTGGGTGCAAAAAAATTGAGAAAAGCGAATTTAAAGTTGTCCTTAAATGATTAGTCCATTTTCTTAAAAGAAAAATCCAGATAATATACTCACCACCATGTCATCCAAAATGTTGATGTCTTTCTTTGTTCAGTTGAGAAGAAATTATGTTTTTTGAGGAAAACATTGCAGGATTTTTCTCATTTTAATGGACTTTAATGGACACCACCACTTAATACTTAACTCAACACTTAACAGTTTTTTTCAACGGAGTTTCAAAGGACTATAAACAATCCCAAACGAGGCATAAGGGTCTTATCTAGCGAAACGATTGTCATTTTTGACAAGAAAAATAAAAATATGTACTTTTAAACCACAACTTTTCGTCTAGGTCCGGTCCAGTGCGACCTAACGTGAATGCGTAGTGACGTAGGGAGGTCATGTGTAACATATATAAAACGCACATTTGCGGACCATTGTAAACAATAAACTGACACAAAGACATTAATTAGTATCAGTTGACATACAACAACGAAGGAACGGTCCTCTTTCTCAACACATGTAAACACTGGGGCGGAGTTTCGCGTTCGTCCTCTGTGACCTCTTGACGTGATGACATATTGCGTAGGGTCACGCTAGCACATCATGACCAGATCTAGACGAGAAGTTGTGCTTTAAAAGTGTATATTTGTCATTTTTATTGTCAAAAATGACAATCGTTTCGCCAGACAAGACCCTTATGCCTCGTTTGGGATCGTTTATAGTCCTTTAAAACTCCGTTGAAAAAAACTGTTAAGTGTTGAGTTAAGTATTAAATGTTGGGCTCCACTAAAGTCCATTAAAACTAGAAAAATCCGGCAATGTTTCCCTCAAAAAACAATTTCCCCTCGACTGAACAAAGAAAGACATCAACACCCTGGATGACACGGTGGTGAGTAAATTATCTGGATTTTTCTTTTAAGAAAACGGACTAATCCGTTAATGAATGGATTTTAATGATAAATAAAGTTTTGGTATATTAAAGCTAGGAAATTTACAAAATATCTTCATGGAACATTTTTTATGTTGATTTTGTCAACGTACTTATATTACTTTAATTTAAAAAGTTAAAAAAGTTAAAACTTTTCAACTTGTTTTAATAAATTATGTTAACTTATCACAAAACTTTAGTAGGTTGAATTGACTTGCAAAACCAAGTTGTCATTTTCATGCTACATTTTTTACAGTGTACTTTATCCCAATGATTTTTTTTTGTATAAAAATAGATAATACATAGAAAATACGTACAAATCTCTCATAAGTCTCCATTAAGGTTTTAATAGAGATCTCAACAATATCACAAACTGAACCCAGATTTGCAAGCAGCAATCAGGTGCAAACTATTGAAGATTTCATTATAAACCTAAATATTTCTCATCAAATTTATCCAAAACCAGGCTTAAACAATCTACATTATACAACTATCTCATTTTTATTTGTCCTAAGCAGTTTTACAAAGTCTCTAAGCCATTAAAAAACCAACCTGATCTCACAAAATCAGTGAAATAGTAACACAATATTTTGCAAATTTTTGCGTGTCATTGTCACGTATTTCCAACATTTTACGTGCTCGTGCCGTGACTTTCTTTTTCGTGTCAGTTCCATGTATTAGTTACTCAACTGTTTTTCCTATTTTCTTATCATTGTCACTTGGGTTTGGGGTTAGAACGACTTTCTGTTACAAAAAATGACATTCTTATGTCTAATGTCAGGCGATAAATGTTTAAGAAGCATACAAAAAGTAGTATAAACTAATACTTAAAGTGACATCCTAACGCAAACAGCAAATCTAACCCCAAACCCAAGCGACAATAGTGTAAAAATAGGAAAAACAGTTGAGTAACCAATTCGTGAAACTGACACGGAAAAGAAAGTCGTGGCACGAGCACGTAAAATGGTGGAAATACGTGACAATGACACGCAACATGAGTAAAATATTGCGTGACTATTTCACCGAAATTTGTGAGATCATGTTGCAAAAAACAGTACTGTAAATACTTTTCTTATGGTCTACCCGTTAGTTGATTTACTATTCCAGTAAACCTAAATTATATAAATTATTCTTAATTAGTCTTAAAGGGATAGTTCACCCAAAAATGAAAATTCTGTCATCATTTTCTTACTCTCATGTTGTTATAAACCTGTACAAATTTCTTTGTTCTGGTGAACACAAAGGAGGATATTTTGACGAATGTTTGTGATTAGACCGTTTGTGGGCCCCATTCACTTCCATAGTATTCTTTATTCCTACTATGGAGGTGAATGTGGCTCGCGAACGGTTTGATTGCAAACAAAATATCTTCCTTTGTGTTCGTGGGAGCGGAGAAATTGATACAGGTTGTATGAGAAAATGGTGGCAGAATTTTTATTTTTTGATACCCCTTTAGTCCCAATATTGTTTTCACTACAAATGATCAGAGTCAGAGATGTTATGCGGTAATTGTTTTACTTCTGATACATGTAAAGTAAAGTGCTCTTATAGATACACCATGCATAGTCCATATACATTGAGTTTGTTTTGCTTTTTCACCTTTTGAGTGTCGGGCTAATGTCGAACACTAAACTATTTCCACATCTTAAACAAGGGGTGTGAGATTTAAAGATGGCCACACAGGTTCAGTGTGTATGGGTGTAATGAAGTGGAAAGGAATGTAACCTTTTGGTGGACTGAGTCAGAATGACTCCAGGTCAACTTCTCCATCACTTCCACTCACTATGCTGAATGCAATCTGTGCAAAGCATGTTTCACATTGCAAATAAAACTTCGTATAGTCTTTGGTAATCTCAGATGTGCTCAGATTTGCCAAATATGTCAAAGTCTGCTATCAGAAGTTGTAGATATGTGACCCTGGACCACAGAACCACAAATTTAACATTTATACATCATCTGAAACTGAAAGCTAAATAAATGAGCCCATTGATGTATGGTTTGTTAGGATAGGACAATATTTGACCAAGATATTAGAAAATCTGGAATCTGAGGGTGCAAAAAATAAAGAAATATGGTCTTTAAAGATGTCTAAATGAAGTCCTCAGCAACTGCATCCACTCACAAAAATAAGGTTTTAAAATATTTATTATATATATATATATATATATATATATATATATATATATATATATATATATATATATATATATATATATATATATATATATATATATATATATATTAATCAGGCTTAATCAGATTGGTTTTACAACTCATTTCAACTTACTATTTGACTCTATAACTTATCAAGAAACAGTATGTAAGAAATGTATATCAATTAATCATAAAATGGCCCTGACATGTCACTAGACATTAAGAAATAATTTTCATTTCAAATACTTATATCACTCACAACAGTGGTCTGGCCAAGATATTGTCATTTAAAAGGTGGAGTTGCAGCCCTCAACTGATGTTTATGTTGTCATGTTGTGTATTGGCCACCAGTTGTGTGATTGCACTACCAGTTTTAGCCACAATCCTACATACTGTTTCTTTAAGTTAAGCAATTTTATGGTAAAATTATTTGCATATAGAGCAGGGATGGGCAACTGGCGGCCCGAGGGCCGCACACGGCCCGGGGTAAATTCTAATACGGCCCGCTGGACCATATTATACTTAATCAAATACTTTTAAAATGATGATTTTTGTATTAGGACGTACATTCTCCCAACCTGGAGGGGGCGCTAGGGCCCGCGAATCCTCACAGTAAGCATAGTCCCGTGTTTTGGCTTATGTGAAGAAGAGGTCTTCACGGAGTCCGAAAACCCCAGGTCCGACCCAAGACCCGATCAGGTTCGTGTCTAAAAGTTTCATGCATGCCTTGGACACAAGTCGGGTACAATAATCCGGTCTCGGACGGACCCGAGAAGCCCTGAACTCTCGCATGTGTGTGTCAATGTCCTTTTCAAACCTCTCTTCTGTTTGCAAGAGCGCTTGCGACATTTTGTGGCTGGCGATAGGTTAATTTTCGTTCAGACAGACGTACTTTTTAATATAAATTTTAGCGGTTACCTTGGTGTCATCGTCATATAAACAAATGGAGCAGCTCGCCAAATTTGTTACGAGGCCACCGGGGCTGCAGACTGCACACACGTCAGTTTACATTCTGGTCCAGTCGGGTTAAAACCATGGACCGTAAAAAAATATGTACGTAGTGTCCGTGACGTCACCCATTGGTTTGTGAAGATCGCTTTTGAAGCTTAAAGTAGGCGTTGCCTGCCGTCGCCATCTTGGAAAAGATCTTGCGGAAAACCGAAAATGGGTAAAGAGGCGGGACATGGGTGAAGCTGAGGTGAAATCACGCCCGCCTAGCGCGAGTCTAGTGACAGCAGTGGCTGTTCAACCGACACTCAAGCGGCCACGCCCTTAATTATGCAGACGTTTAAGGCTAAATATAGTCTAAACGGGTGAGTTACAAAAAAATTCACCCCCCTCACAGTTGTCATGAAGGGCAAAATTAGCTATATAGGCCAAAAACACTTTTTGTACCAGGCTGTAAACATATTATTTTCTACTGTAAAGTTGGCCATTTTTAACATGGGAGTCTATGGGAATTGACTCCCTTTTGAAGCCTGCCTCTAGCGGCCAGTCGATGAATTGCAGTTTAAGTCACTTCCGTGTTGGCTTCATTAGAGAGATCGGAAGGTTGCCCCTCGGTTAAAACCAATGCCACTGGTTTGGGTGACGGGTCGTACTCGGGCCAGAATTGCTCTCAGATTTGAAAGGTAAAATACATTATTAAAATTTTTTAGATATATTTTGTTTTGAATTTATGTGTTATTTATTTCAAGTAATTTTGTTCTCTAAGGGCGGGATGAGAAACTCCTCTATACTAATTTAAAAGTGCCTTGCTTGTAACAGATGTTAAAACAATGCAGTTAAGAAGTTTTATCTGAAATGCTTGTCCACTGAAAATAAAGTTATGATTTAGAATTAGCATAATTGCTAAGTTTTATAGTTAAAATCTTTAAAGACAGGTTAATTGTATATTGTGGTTTATTAATAAAGGGAATTAAGAATGATGTAAATTGCGTGTGGTTCTGGCCCCCTTGGTATAAAGAAGAAAAATGCTGGCCCTCGTCATTATCAAAGTTGCCCATCCCTGATATAGAGCAACTTGCCACTTATTTAAAATAGACTTGATACACTGTAAAAAGTAAAGCTGCTTTACGTAACCTTTTAGGCGTCACCCCACCCTATTGAGTAAAATCTACACACTTTCAAACAATATACAGTTTGTCATGATTAGATAAGAATTCACATGCAAATATTGAAGTAAATGTATGCGTCCTGCTGGTGGAACAGTGACATTTAGCAGGATATAAATGTTTTGAGGCACACTCTCTTCATAAATCAATCAATTACTCTCCCTACATAATTTATTTTATAAAACACTGTTGAAATGTCTATTCTGGAGGCTTAGACCTTTCCAACGATATATAGTTTGTAGTGACAGATAAAAATTTACATCAACAATATTGATGCAAACTTAGGTGTCCCGTATTCGGGACGGCGACGCTTAACAGTTTACAAAACTTACTTCAATTGGTAACACCTAAAAAGTATGTTTTATAAACTTTAAGTAATTTAAGGTTAAAAAAAAATACAAATATAAAAATATTTTTGAAAATTTACATAAAAATATATGTTTATAAGACCTAAAATATTTAAACATTTTCCACCTACATTTTTTACTTAAAATAAGAAAATGTTACTTCATTACACTGCAAAAAATGATTTTCATTTTTGTCTTGTTTTTAGTAAAAATAGAAAAAAATTATTAAATGAAGATGCTTTTTCTTGATGAGCAAAACGACCCAAGAAATTAAGTCTAGTTTTTAGACCAAAAATATAAAATTTAAGTGATTTTGTGCATAAAACAAGCAAAAAAATCTGCCAATGGGGTAAGCTAAATTTTCTTGAATTTTTTTGCTTTTACAGTGTATACTTAAAAATGTAAAGTTTTACAAAGCATTTATTATGAAATTCTAATCCACGTAATGTCCTAAAATATGAATATTTATCATATTCAATGAATATCCAAAGAAACACGAGACAATGTAATTGGATTTTCTAGTAACTAGAACAATGAACAATCTTTGAATGTCATTATAAAACCAATATTTCATCAAGCTGATGCTTCTTTTGCACACTTATTTGTTAAGATGGCTCCATATGTAAAGCTATTCTTCAGTAACACATCATTCCTCCATGTGGATTGTTATTAATGGAGATCAGCGAGGGGTAGAGCGGCATTCAGATGAAATTTCATGGGTCAGGCTGTAGAGATGCTTCAGAGGAACCATGAGAAGGAAACGAGAGGTCAAGCTGTCATTCATTGTGTTTTGTGGCCTTCTCTCTGCAGGGCAGCTGATGTCAGTATGTGTGTGGAGGATATCTGAGGTGGTCTGCATTGTATGGTTGAGAGAGCGGAAGAGGCGAGTGGTCAGTAAACCAGATGGGTTAGTGAAACATAATGACAATGTGGGTCATACCTGATTTCACACCTGATACCTGATGACATGCTGCTCAAACTAAGCACATTTATTTCTGTGTTCAATGAGGCAGAGAAAGAACTGTTTGCGATTAGATTACACTCCCATTTATAGCAAATGATACAATGCTGAACAACAAGTCCTGTCCTTGTCTAGGAACAAGTGCTTTGACTATGTAAACATGAGACTTGAAATGCATTATTCATTCATAGACATCTCATGTAAATACATCACGCAGCACATTATAGTGCTAGATCAAGCATCACTGTTGTTCATACTGTACTCCGAGATTTAAACTAAAAAATATCATGATTTGACTTAGATAAGTAAGCAACCACAGCTGCATTTTCTTGGTGGATCTTTCACTTCTTGTGACACCTAAAAATTGATCTTCTTGACCTGCTCTGAACAGATTTACATGCACTGTGTGTTCTGATAAAGGCAGCTAATGTGGTCAACTCGTACTAAAAGCTTTTGACCGACAATAAATTGATTTGGAACAAAGCCTGAAAACCACCAAGCGTGTCAGTCACGCCTCAATAAACTCAACTCTACCATTAAGACTTCGCATTAGACCCGTGCTTATTTCCTCAGATGTGGGTCTCTGATGAAGTTACATCTGCTATTAGACAGACACATTAGACAAATACTGCAGATGGGTACCACCCCTCTGACAGAAAAGCATGTTTTGTATTTTTTTCTGACAGGGTGCATGGTTGCATAGTTGAGTTTAAGCAAACATTTAATGTTCTAATGTTCCGTGCACTCGTGCCTTGTTAGCGAACATTGTGAGTCGCTGAGCTTAACTGTGGTAGTTAACTGTGAAGCATGTTTATTTAATGCGTATCTGTTTCAACGACATGACACGTGTAAAAGCATGGGTTTAAAGTATCTCGGTAACTAGGTTTTGAGGAAAATATCTAATTTAAAACCAAGAATAACAATTTTATATTAATTAATTACATACAATATTGGCTGATAATTGCTCTTAAATAAAGTTAATTTAAGTACATGACATTATTATGCAAGATAAAAAAAATTTGAATTCACAAAAGTTTGTAATAAAATAAAAGTTTTCACAATGTGCACTTTACATTGCACTAAAATAAATAAAAAGGTCAAAAAGAATTGTCCGTAAAATATGACTTTCTAACTTAGTGTCTTTGTCTTGTTTTCAGTACAAATATTAAAAAATTCTTAAATCAAGATGTATTTTCTTTATGAGGAAATTCACCTAAAATATTAAGTCTAGTTTTTAGACAAAAAATATACAATTTAAGTGAATTTGTGCCATCTCTTCCGCCATTACCTCACTTCCTAATTACAGACTTACTATCTTTCTTTAGTTACCTTCTCTTTATCTCTTTCTCTGTTTACCTTCCTCTTTATCTATTAAAAAAACGAACATACCCTTGGCTATGTATATTGTGTTGGACTTGATGAGACTATTTCCAATGCACTTATGTATTGCTGTTCTTGTATTGCCATAATTGCTTCTATTGTTTACCTCACTTGTAAGTCGCTTTGGACAAAAGCGTCTGCTAAATGACAAAATGTAAATGTTAAAACAAGCAAAAAAATCTGCCAATGGGGTAAGCAATTTTTTTCTTGAATTTTTCTTGAATTAAATGTTTAAGAAAAATATAAAAATATAAAGATTTTTTTCTCACCCTATTGGCAGATTTGTTTATTTATTTTTTTGCCTGAAAACAATACAAAAATACTAAGGGCCCTATCATACACACTGCAAAAAAATTATTTTCAAGAAAAAAAATTATTTTCAAGAAAAAAATTCTTAGTATTTTTGTCTTGTTTTCAGTAAAAATATCTAAAAATTCTTAAATTAAGATGCTTTTTCTTTATGAGCAAAACGACCCAAGAAAATAAGTCTAGTTTTTAGACCAAAAATATCAAATTTAAATGATTTTGTGCATAAAACAAGCAAAACAAATCTGCCAATGGGGTAAGCAAATTTTTCTTGATTTTTTCTTGAATTTAGTGTTTAAGAAAAACATTCAAGTTTTTTTCTCACCCTATTGGCAGATTTGTTTATTTAATGTTTTGCCTGTTTTAAGCAAAAATTCACTTAAATTTAGTTTGTTTGTCTAAAAACTAGACTTATTTTCTTAGGTAATTTTGCTCATCAAGAAAATACCATTTAATTTAAGAATTATTCAGATATTTATACTGAAAACAATACAAAAATACTAAGGGCCCTATCATACACACTGCAAAAAAAATTATTTTTAAGGAAAAAAAAAATTCTTAGTATTTTTCTCTTGTTTTCAGTAAATATATCTAAAAATTCTTAAATTAAGATGCTTTTTCTTGATGAGCAAAACGACCCAAGAAAATAAGTCTAGATTTTAGACCAAAAATCTAAAATTTAAGTGATTTTGTTTCAAAAGTAAACCTTTGTACCTAAAGAGTACATATAAGTACCTCAAAGGTAAATATTGGGACTTCAAAAGTACATACAGTATGTACCATGTATGTACAGATATGTATTTGGTACTATTATGTACCTCTGAGGTACAAAAATTAACTATTTATAGGTTCAAATGGGTTCTTTTTGTGACAGCTACAATGTAAAATTTGACTTTCTTACTTAGGGCCTTATTTTAACGATCTAAGCGCATTGTCTAAAGTGCACGGTCTAAACAGGCGTGTCCGATTCCACTATTGCTAATTTAACAAATAAAACAACCAAAAATCTGCCAATGGGGTAAGCAAATTTTTCTTGAAATTTTTTTGAATTTAGTGTTTAAGAAAAATTTTCAAGATTTTTTTTCTTACCCAATTAGCAGATTTTTTTGCTTGTTTTATTCACAAAATCACTTAAATTTGTTATTTTTGGTCTAAAAACTAGACTTATTTTCTTGGGTTGTTTTGCTCATCAAGAAAAAGCATCTTAATTTAAGAATTTTTAGATATTTTTACTAAAAACAAGACAAAAATACTTCTCTTTTTTTCATGAAAATTTTTTTGCTGTGCACTCGGCGCAATGCAGCGCAAAGCGCGACATAAGTGTCTTTTGCTAGTTTCAACCCGGCGCAATTTTCATTTTCACGTTTAGCGCCATGTTGTTTATTAGCACATTCATTTGCACCCAATTTTGCGTCCATAGGCGTTCTGGTCTGCAAACGAGGTGCGTTCAGGCGCATTGTTGGCACGTTAAGGCAACTAAAATAGACTACACAATACGGCCTTGTTATTTAATGAGCGCGTTAGTAATATGCGCGTATAAACGGGACGACAACGTGTGTTTGCTTATCACATGGATGCGCAGCAGCGCATAAACGTTTTAAAATATGAAAAATCAAAGGATTAAAATGTAAAATATTATTATTGAGTCTCTTGAACAAAAATGAGGACTGATTACGAGACGTTAGAAGGCGTAAAGAGCTGCTTCACCTGTAGCCTGGTAATTGAATGTTTTGCTTTAAACAAATGCAAATATTGGATCTATTTTTAAATGTATCTATTTTTTTTTTTTTTAAATGCTACCCCACAGATTTATTGAATATGATGACTTTGCAGATATGAGATGAGAAACATTTTTAAGTAATGCTTTTTAAAAAACCCATGGCGCTGTCCGAGTGCTGAAACGGCTCTCTGCATGTTTGTAAATTTTTTATTTCTTGTTTGTATCTTTAGAGTACAAAACTTTTCTTGCATAATTGCAAATTATTCTACGAGATTATTATGATTAGGCGCAACTTGCTTTTAATGGGGATGAAAGCTGAGACTCTCATTGGTTTATTACACGTTACGCCCAAAACACACCCATTACTCATTACGAAAATAGGAACAACCCTTTTAGGTTGCTTGGTGCACAAACCATTTTTCTCGTTGTTAAATTAGCAATAGTGGAATCGGACACGCCTGTTTAGACCGTGCACTTTAGACAATGCGCTTAGATCGTTAAAATAAGGCCCTAAGTAAGAAAGTCAAATTTTGCATTGTAGCTGTCACAAAAAGAAATTTTTCCAAAAAGTACCCATTTGAACCTATAAATTGTTAATTTTTGTACCTCAGAGGTACATAATAGTACCAAATACATATCTGTACATACGTGGTACATACTGTATTTACTTTTGAAGTCCCAATATGTACCTTTGAGGTACTAATATGCACTACAAAGGTTTACTTTTGAAAGGGTACCAACCAACTTCTTGTACCTGTTTGTGAGAGTATTTAAGTTTAATTGCAATACCAAATTACCTTTTGGTATATCATATCAAAATCTTTGTTAAAAAATCTTCCATAAGTAAGTCCCGACCCTTAGTTTGAAAACCCTTTGTTTAAAGGACCTAAAAATTGGCAATGCTTCAAAGTGGCAGCATTCATAGAGATATGATGGCTAAATAGATTCCCCCTTTTAAAACCCAAGGATTCAGTTTCACCCTGGGAGCTACGCACGCACGCACGCACGCACGCACACACACACACACACACACACACACCCGTATCGCACACACCTCTTTCTCCATCTATCACCTGCATATTGATTGATGCTTCAACAAGACAATCACTGCATTAAAAACCAATAAATAAATCAATACGGCTGCACTAGATCAGGTTGAATAATAACTAGGATTAAGTGGTAAGTTATTGTATGGAATTACGTCAGGGAGTGTACAGAGATTTAAAGTGGTAAAGATCTTTAAATCCAGATCCAATATTTTATTTCTTTGCGGCAATGTTAGATTTCATTTGTGAATCACCTGTCCATTTATTCACAGACAAAGACACAAATAATGTACACAAAGTGGTTTTAAGGTCTGCTGTCTATAGAGTCATTTAGTATATTTTTCATAAAGAAAATTTGTTCATAAATCTTATAAAGGTTAAAAGTGTTCAGCAGTGCCGTAGAATAACCGCTTTTGGTTCTCCAGAGAAGTTTGACTTCAATCATTCATTTCACATTGATATCATCTTTCACATGCACTCAGTCAATATTAAAGATAGTAAAGTTACATTTTCGTAGAATGTTCTTTACATTACGTGAAGAGAAATGTATTTATGCAAATTATGATTCATGTTTTATTTTCAAACTGACACATGCACAAACTACATGCACCGTATGCAGCCACATACAATACCTGTGTCCATGTGAACATGATATGGTGAATCTCCTCAGGTAGTAGTTAATCGAGTCGGGCACTCCTCTGTAAGAATCTACGGTGAGTGATATTAGATCGGCCTGTGACAGATTGAGGGTCAAGTGTTAATTTTGTGACATGTAAGGGGAGACACCGTCTGTCCTCTGAAGCTTCATCCCTGAGCAGATGTCCACAGAATCAAACGGTGCATTCACAAAACTCTATTCAAGGCCTTTGACTCAATTCTCTTGTGAGATTTGTTGGACATGATCTCATGAGAGCGGGTCACAAAGCTGTCTCTATGTTTGCATTTGTATGCTGAAACCTCCAGACATAAGACACAGAATTTGTACATCTGTGAAACCCAGGCTAAAGTCTCATAATCTAATGATGAGATTATAGGAGCATCAAATTTTAATTGGAGTTACTTAGTTAATAACTTAGTTAAAGATATCAAGGTTATATTTTTACATAACGTTCTTTACATTATGATTTAATGTAGAAAACATTAACTCAAAAAAAGCTGGTCTTTCACAGACTGGGTCACTGAAAAGATCTCTCAGCACATACAATGAAATATCTAAACAAATTGACTTAAGTTTTTAGGTGAATAACTGCAATATGGCGAATAATGCAAATATTAAATAAGTTAACAATCCTTTTATGTTTCCATTACTTAACACATTTGAATCAAACCTTTGGTAGAGATTGAGTGCGTCAGATAAGAGAGATATACTGGCTAATTCATTGTACAGTATATGGGTTAAGTTTAAATAAATAACAAGTAATTACAAGTATATAGTATGCACATCTACACTGTAAAACAACAGATTTGTTGTTTCAAATTAAAAAGGTTGTCTTAAAAAAATTAGTTGACTCAAAAAAAGCTGTGTAAATATTGTCGTGTCCAATTTAAGTTGAATTAACTCAAAATTTTAAGGCAACCAGGTAACTTACTTTTTTACCAGTGTAGAACAAAACTGTAAAAAAAAATGCCACCAACCTGATCTCACGAATTTCCGTGAGATAGTCACAGAATTTTTTGCTCATTTTTCCGTGGCATTCTCACGGATCTCCGCATTTTTCCATGGCCCTACCACGGACTTTCTTTTCCGTGTCATTCTCACGGATTGGTTACTCAACTGTTTTGTCCTATTTTCTTACCATTGTTGCTTCGGTTTAGGGTTAGATTTACATCAAATGATATCCTTACCCAAACCCAACTCTAACCCCAACACCAGGCGACAATTGTTTAAAGTTTAGAAAATATAAAAGCATAAATCAGAAAAGCGACTATGGTTTGAAAATAAGAAAAAGCAGTTGAGTAACCAGTGAGAATCCCACGGAAAAGAAAGTCCGTGGTAGGGCCACGGAAAAATGCGGAGATCTGTGAGAATACTACGGAAAAATTAGCAAAAAAATCGTGGCTATCCCACAGAACTTTGTGAGATCATGTTGCTTATACAAATATGACGGCGCTCTTAAAGATCTCTTAATCTGATAGGGTGTCCCTGATGTTTTTTCTTCACCCTCATGAGAAACTTCTTTTTGACTACAAATATGACCCACTTTCAATAAAGATTAATGTTTCTACGGGTGAAATGCTCCTTTAAGTGTTCACTTAGAGAACCATAAGGCTGTCAATAAAGTATTTACCCTTAAATGCTAAAGTATTAAAGGACAGGTTCGGTGTTTTGCACTTGAAGCCCTGTTTTCGGATTGTTTGTGGTGAAGTGGAGCGGTTTTGACTGGGGTTTCGACATTTGCGGCTGCCCCGAGACTTTTTGGGTGTTTGTGTTTCGGTTCCTACCTCTGCAGTGGGTTTGGTGGTGCACTGGAGCAATCCTTTTTGGAATGCATTGGACTTTCGTTTGCAGGGACGTGGGGCTTATCGAGTGGTCGGGGGTGTTCAGTGGTATGCTCACACAAAAATCGCGTTAAAAGATGCTTTCCAACAGCTGTTTTAGCATTCGTTGTTAACTTGTGGACCTATTTTTCCAAACACCCCACACCCGTACATTCTTCCGCTTAGAGCTTGAATAATAGACACTCCAGCCCAGTTGGTGGCGATAATCCGCCATTGCCAATTGCAAGAATAGAAACAAAGTTCCCGGGGCGGAGTAATACTGTACCTCACAGCACAACTAATACAAGTCAATGGAGTTGGCAAAAACTACCTGTTGGAATGCGTATTTTGCAGCGATTTTTGTGTGAGCATACCAGTGAACACCCCTGACCACTCGGTGAGTTTCACGTCTTTGTAAACGAAAGTTTAATGCATTTTAGGAAGGATTGTTCCAGTGCACCATTAAACCCATTGTAAAGGTAGGAGCTGAAACACAAACACCCAAAAATTCTCTGGGCAGCCGCATATGTCGAAATTTCAGTCAAAACCGTTCTATTTCATCATAAACAATCTGAAAACAGGGCTTTAAGTGTAAAATACCGAACTTGTCCTTTAACTTAAGTTCTGCTATGCGTCGCTACAAAGTACTTAGTACCAAATTTTTTCTTAAAAACTTAAGGGACTATAACAGGTCCCTTAACGTCACACGCAATATCTGATTTTATGGTTATTTAAGAAAAGGAAGTATCAACGTGCATTTCTAACGATCGAAATAATCCCTTAGAAAAAAAGAGATGTGCTTTTATTAGGAGAATAGCAGTTTGATCGTCAGTCAATCCAAAGTGCTTCAAGTTTGAATTACTTTGAGGTTTTATACAAGCAGTACTTTATATTCTGCTATTTGCAACGTTTGATTGTACACAAATCCGCCGTCTGTTGAGCTGCGTGCGTTGATTTGTTTGCGCTGAGATTTTGTAACTATAGCAACTGCTTCTCTGTTGCCGTGTTTTGGCAGAGACTACAGGAAAATACTTAGTATAACGCTCTAAAGAAATCCCTTACCTCAGGGATTTTTCTCCCTCAGGGAAACCCTCACTTAAGGAGTTTCATGCAACCGGGCACTGAACATTCAAGTGTCTGCTCACTTTCTCAGTCTCCGAGGACTGATGTTCACTGCTGTTCACAGACCTGTAGACTACATGCACAATACTGCCTTTCATCTGCCTAGAGCCGCATCTCTCTGTTATCCAGATAGCATCAATGCTCAGACACTGCTCCTGAGGATATGCCCATATTAAAATGATAATTATGTAAGAAGTTTTAAAGGAATAGTCCATTTTCTTAAAAAAAAATTCCAGACAATCCACTCACCACCATGTCATCCAAAATGTTGATGTCTTTCTTTGTTCAGTCCAGAAGAAATTATGTTTTTTGAGGAAAACATTGCAGGATTTTTTTCATTTTAATGGACTTTAATAGAGCCCAACATTTAACACTTAACTCAACACTTAACAGTTTTTTTCAACGGAGTTTTAAAGGACTATAAACGATCCCAAACGAGGCATAAGGTTCTTATCTAGCAAAACGATTGTCATTTTTGACAAGAAAAATAAAAAAATATGTACTTTTAAAACACAACTTCTTGTCTAGGTCCTTTCCTGCGCGACCTAACGTAAATGAGTGACGTAGAGAGGTCACGTGTTACATATATAAAACGCACATTTGCGGACCATTTTAAACAATAAACTGACACAAAGACATTAATTAGTATCATTCGACATACAACAACGTAGGAACGGTCCTCTTTCAACACACTTGTAAACAGTGGGGCGGAGTTTCGCGTTCGTCCTCTGTGATCTCTTGACGTCATGACGTATTACATGGGGTCACGCTGGCGCATCAAGACCAGATCTAGACGAGAAGTTGTAGTTTAAAGTGCTTATTTTTTATTTTTCTTGCCAAAAATGACAATCGTTTCGCTAGATAAGACCCTTTTGCCTCGTTTGGGATCGTTTATAGTCCTTTGAAACTCTGTTGAAAAAAACTGTTAAGTGTTGAGTTAAGTGTTAAGTGGTGGGCTCTATTAAAGTCCATTAAAATGAGAAAAATCCTGCAATGTTTTCCTCAAAAAACATAATTTCTTCTCGACTGAACAAAGAAAGACATCAACATTTTGGATGACATGGTGGTGAGTAAATTATCTAGATTTTTCTTTTAAGAAAATGGAATATTCCTTTAAAGACAATAAGGAAAGTTACATTTGAAAAATCAAGTTATGTTGTGAGTTTTCTTTAAAAAATCCGCATGAGAATCACAAGAATTTTACAAGGTGGCTAATTCGTAAGAATTTGTACAAAGTGAGTTGTACAAAAATGTACGATTGTCATAAAAACAATAATGAAACCGCACTTCTAACCCACCCCTACCCCCAACGTCATGGGACAGAAGCAAATCGTGAAATAATGTACGAATGTGGTTGTACGAATTAATATTTTTTTTACAAAAATCGTAAAATACATACAAATCGCCATGAGATAGTGTTGGTAATACAGAAAAAGACTGCATTTTTATTTGTATTACATTAAAGTTACAGCACAAAGTTAAAACAACTTGGTTTTGCAAGTCAGTTCAATCTACTATTTTAAGTTTTGGTTTTAAAAAAATATAAATTCAAGTTAAAATCGTTTAACTTATTTTTTTAAGTTATATGTGTTGATTTTTACAAAAAGTTGCACATTTTTTACATTGTAATTTGTAAAGTGTAACTATTTACTACTGTAGGTTACTAGATTTTACATGAATTCATACAATGTAAATCGTACAAAAACTTACATTTATTAGATAAAAGTAAGTAAAGCCCCATAAACCCAAAAACACTTGAAAGCAGATTGTAAACTAAGATTGAATTTGCCACCCCATAAAATTGTTATGATTTGCCATGAGAATATTTTTGAAGATTTTGAATATATATACAGCTTTAATATATGAATGCTACACATATATTAATGCTTAAATATTAAGTTTCTATTTTGAATATTAAATCTAAACACCATACAGCTGGATATTTTATTTTTGGAAATATTTATTCTATTATTTTTAATAAAAAAAAAACTGTTATGACCAGATTTACTACAGCTTGCACCAGTGCAATCCATCATTTTGGCGATAAATAACAACTTTCGAGATTTTCTAAAGACGCGCAGTGGATAATTAGCACTGAAAAGGTGTGGTGTAGTTATTTTTGGGATGACCTTATTGCATATGCATTTCTAGGAGCTTCCCTTTCAGATGCTACATTTATGGGAGGAGATTTTTTTAATGATTCACGCATTTGTTTTTAACACCAATAATAATGTCTTAAATCATTTTGCTCTTGAAATGGCTACAATTGTTGCTAATATAAAAGACATCACAGAGATCAGAAGATTTTTTAAAATGCCAGAGGAACACATTATTCAAAAATATTGTTTGCCAAGCCATTTTTTTATTTCCTGGGAAAATAAAAGAGGAGTCACTAGGAGAAGTCACACAATAGCAGGTGTTTCAAAACCTTAGCATCAATGTACTATGGCTTTGATTTCACACCCCACATTTTTAGCTGGGATGTCTGTGGTGCTGAACTCAAGCACATCATGTGTTTATTTGCTCTGCTTATTTGCGACCCTGAACTAATTTGTGCTGCTTTTAGTAGATTGTGTTGGTCATTATGGAAATCAGCTGTTGCACCTGTGTTATTTAATTTGTGCCTTTTTAGTAAATAATCTGCAGATATTACCACTCCCATCAGAGCTTTTTTGGATTTGCACTCTCACGCTAATTTGCCCCGTTTAGTAAATCTGGCCCATAGTCTATACCTGCTATCTATCTTTCTGTGTTGTGAATTTTATAAAGTTGATCTGTCTAGACAAAACGTAAACACATTTTCACTGGAAAACACAAGACTGCTCTGTTACGACATACACTCCCCCATTATTACACACTTGATCTTTAAAGACATAATCCACTCACTTACATATACACACAAACACTGTCTGGAGCTGTGTGTCATATCTCTAAAATGAAATCTCCTTGAGGCTTAACACAATTGTATTTGGAGTATGTGGGACCCACAGGGCTGAGGATGAATTGACTCTTAAAGACCAAGAACGACTCCCCATCAGATCTGCTCAATGCAGACAGTGAGTCAGCTTCAGCATTGTCTGTGTCTTTGTGTCTTGAGGGCATGGAGAGATGTTTTCATGTAATGCATGAAATGAACGTGCCTTCTAGCCAGATCCAGTCTGCCCTTCATAGATATCACAATAGATAGCGTGCACAGAGGTTTATGCTGGCTGGAGGAAAGATGCCCAACATTTGCTATTTTTTCAAGATGTGAATGAAACAGAAAATCATAAATGGGATCTTTCAAATTAATTGCATCGATTAAATACTGTAAAGTGTTGAAATTAAACGAAGAGCAATAGATGTGTGCTTAGAAAAAAACCCTTAGAAATCTCTTCTAGAGATTTGCCTCAGCGTTGTCTCAGATCTGCCGAGATACAAAAGTAAGAGATTCAATATACACACTAACATTTCTTGTCAGCTATTCAAGAGCAGATTATCTGAGCTGTGTGTTATTTTAAGCTCTTCATTGTATGACAACATTGTCACATCTTAAAAGGACTTTTAGGAAAAATGTCAAAGTTGATACTTTGAAAAATGCACAACTGAGAACTCAATGTCTTTGGAGATATATGAAAGAGCATGTTTTGTTTTTTTAACAAAGCTACAGTTTTCTAATGATACTATATATCTATCATTATCTCTATTTCTACCAATGGCCATGAAAGCAAACTGGCATATGTGTTATAATCACATGTTCATTACTTTGGCTGTTTGTTTCACAGAGAAGTGGAGACTTTCAGAAAGCTTTAGGAGGATTAAGGCTATCACATGTTTATGTGATTTATATGCATTATATACAAAAACCATGTGTTGTGACAATTGTGAACAGAGTCACCTAAGATTTTACATTAAGTGATTAAAAAAATTCTTTGTCTGCCAATGGAATGAGCAAAAAAAAAAAAATCTTGAACATTTTTCTTAAACACTAAATTCAAGAAAAAAAATCAAGAAAAATTTGCTTACCCCATTGGCAGATTTTTTTTGCTTGTTTTATGCACAAAATCACTTAAATTTGATATTTTTGGTCTTCAGGGTCTTTGGTTTTCAAGAAAAAAAATCTATATTTTTGTCTTTCAGTAAAAATATCTAAAAATTCTTGAATTAAGATGCCTTTTTTTGATGAGCAAAGCGACCCAATAAAGTAAGTAAAATGTAAAATTTAAGTGATTTTGTGCATAAAACAAGCAAAAAAATCTGCCAATGGGGTAAGCAAATTTTTCTTGAATTTTTCTTGCATTTTCTAGATTTTTTTGCTTACCCCATTGGCTGATTTTTTTTTGCTTGTTTTATGCACTAAATTACTTAAATTTGATATTTTTGGTCTAAAAACTAGACTTATTTTCTTGGGCGTTTTGCTCATCAAGAAAATGCATCTTAATTTAAGAATTTGTATATATTTTTACTGAAAACAAGACAAAAATACTAAGAAATGTTTTTCTTGAAAATAATTTTTTGCAGTGTATATATATATGATACATTAACAATAAGAAAAAACTATAAATATAAGGAAACAATTAAATAATAAAAATGTTATAACACTAGAAGAGACTTTCTATAATCCTTTTGAGTTGTCCACTTGGACATAGGCTCTAAAACTGACCTTTGGTCAGTGTGTGAAGACTTTCATTAGTCCTTAAATCCCTTTAAATCGGGTGCCTGAATAGCAGTGCTAAATAAAAAGCTTGTGTCTGGTGGGCGATGGACCAATGCCTGATACTGAAGGTCTTAATTTTGGCTCTGAAGGATTCACAATACTGCTCTCTTGTGTCTCTTCAGAAAAGGCTGTGTTCGGATGCCCAGTTTGGCTGGTGATTAAAACGCTGGTTTAAAAACGAATTAAGTGAAAAGGGTTTAGACAACAAATAAGCTGAGGTTAAAGAAAGTATTATAATGAGCAGCTGTTTGGAAATTCTAATATAAAGCTAATGGATATAATTAAATGCACATTTAAAGGGGACGTTTCACAATACTTTTTAAAGATGTAAAATAAATCTTTGCTGTCCCCAGAGTACATATGTGAAGTTCTAGCTCAAAATAACATATAGATAATTTATTGTAAAATTGTCACTTTGTAGGTGTGAGCAAAAATGTGCCGTTTTGGGTGTGTCCTTTTAAATGCAAATGAGCTGATCTCTCCACTAAATGGTAGTGCTGTCGTTGGATAGTGCAGATTAAGAGGTGGTTTTATCCCCTTGTGACATCACAAGGTGACATCACAAGGTGAGCCAAATTTTAATGACCCACAGTGTTGGGAAAGTTCACTTTCTACATGAACTAGTTCAAAGTTCAGTTCACAAATTTTAAAATGAACTTGTTCAGTTCATATTTCAAAATTTTGAACTAGTTCACAGTTCCAAAAATGAACTAGTTATTTTTTCCCATATTATTTTTTAAAAATGATTGCCATTATAGCCCATATATAGAACCACAGACAGCAATTATTTTATCAATTTAAACACTGAAGCTAAATGTCAGGATTTGGACTGGAGAGAACCCAAACGCAGACACGAATACAAAAATAATAATAATTTATTAAATACAAAAACAGAAAACAAAAACCCACGAGGGGGAAAACAAACAGATCAAAACACTAAAACTAGAACTACACTAAACATAACATATAAACCAAAACACTAAACATTAACCAAAACACACTACACTTAACTTAACTTAACTGGAACTGAAACAAACTGAAGACAACGACTGGCTTGAACAACAGACGAACCCGTACTGAACAACACACACAAGGACTCTTAAATAGGGAGAAAGTAAATGACATACACCTGGAACTAATTACAAGTAAGGGATCGGAAAAAAAGTGACGAGACCCGGGAAATGCGTGGTCAGAATAAATCAATACAAAAACCACGCATCTCTCACATGAAACATTGTACTGTCAGAATCCTGCCATGCTGACTAGATCTAAATACAAACAAGGATCTGGCAGGATTCTGACAGTAGCCCCCCCTTCAGGAGCGGATACTAGACGCCTTCAGGGGGGACACTAAACACGAGAGACAGACAAACAGACAAGGACCAAGACAACATAACAAATAACATAGGCAGACAAAAAAGATAACAAATGGGTTGGGGTGGGATAACAAAAACAATAAACAAGGGGGGGGGCAAAGTTCAAAAAAGGTAGTGGTCCAGACTGGGTGGGATATGAGTTCTGAGTCCCGACGGCTGTGGCGGGGTGGGTTGCGCAGACGGCTGTGGCTGCGTGGGTTGCGCAGACGGCTGTGGCTGCGTGGGTTGCGCAGACGGCTGTGGCTGCGTGGGTATGTAACATAGCAGCCTATGTTAATGATATTAACTTGCAAGGCATTTTGCAGTACAAAAAAGATAATTTCTAAAATAGCAAAAATTTACGGCGTATTAAAATTACTCTTTTCACAGACAAAAATCAACCTATATCGTTTCCATATTTTAGTGACATCATCCTATTATGCTGTATAGAAAATAGCACTTACAAAACAGCATTATAAGGATATTTCTAAAACGGGATATTCTTTGTAACAAATAATCTACTGTCCCCTGCTGTCGTGTATCACAAAAACATATCTGATAATATGAGGGGGTAAAGAGTGTAGTCAGACAAGAGCTCTGATGTCTACTGGGTTTGATCTGTTAGCTGACGTTCCCCAAAGCTATCCTGTTGACAGGCCATTTATCAGATAGAGACTCTGTACTGCTGACAGACAGAAGAGATGACCTGCACAAAGCACACAAAGTCTCTGTGTCAGGTATCCATTGTGCCCGATCTGGCTGCTAGAGACCTTTCCTCCAGGACAGAAGAACAAATAGCAAAAAGGATGCCAGAAAGACACTGTATAGTGTCTTCAGACTTTCATCAGTTTTATTGTTAAGCATATTAAACATCGTTTTACCTTGCAAGTCTGGAAATAAAACAATTTACCTAAATAATTTACTTCAACAAGTCCTTGCATGTAAGCGTTCTTTAGTTCAGCTGGCTAAGACATAGTTGTACTAATATGCCAATTAATTAGTCAGAGTAAAGTCATTTCAGAGAAGTGTTACTTAACACATAATAAATGTTAGAAATGTATTGCTGAAACACACTACAAAGACTGTAAACTATGTACTGAATTTTGGACTTACATCGTTAAACAGTTTTTTGTCTTCAGGATTATTTGGGAGGGGCTAAAACGGTGGTTCAACGACGCACTGGAGCCACCAAGCATGGCCCCGCCCCTAACACAATCATGAGCATACATTCAGGAGTGCGTTTCCTGAACAACAACGTAACTCACTCCTGAACCACCATAGTACGATGCATTGTTAGAGAAATTACCTTGTTAAGACTGTTTCCCAAAAACAGTAATTTTATCACACTTTCATCGTTTGAACCATGTTGGTTAAACAACATAGTTAATGATGTCACATGGGAGGTGGAGTACTAATTAATTTGTTTTAATCGATTTAATGTCAGATTGTTGCTGTAAATAACGTAGATTGCATCGGAAGACTGATTTTGTTGTCATGATTTAGTCCTCTGTTGTTTTAGTTCAAGATATTTCATTAATGCGCAAGTTCCCTTTTACGTCACTCCTCCTAGGCATTCCCCAGGGTCTTAAAGCCGGCAGCACTACACTTATGCACACTTTTCAAAAACAGCGCTTTAACCCTCATAAGACCCCATTTTCCTGTATACGTTAATAATAATAATTAATAATTCCTTACATTTATATAGCGCTTTTCTCAGTACTCAAAGCGCTTTACATATGAACGGGGGAATCTCCTCAACCACCACCAATAAAACGTTAGAGTTCCATGGGGGTAAAATGACCCCAGACATTAAAAGAGTGATTACAAAAAATAAATACATTTTTAATGATACAAATAATATATCATTTTTTTGTTTACTTCCCATCTATACATAAATGCTGTGTTTTGGGAGATATGAATTATTTTTGTACCTGTTTACCACTCAATTCCTCAACCACACCATTAGCTTACCTGTAAAATATCAAAATTTCACATACATTTTGATCTTAATTTGATGTAAATTGTTTTTAGATATTGATCTAGATGTTATGTGTTGAATCCGGCCATCAGGTGAAAAAACATAGAAGAATTACAGTTTAGGAAATAAATCATTTTGACCAGCAGATGCCCATAGAGACCCATTCATTTTACTGTATGTGGCCAACTGCTCAACATCAGTACTTTAGTGAAACGTTTTATGTTTATATAAACATTAGAAAGGACATTAAAAATAAATATTATTTCAAATAGTAGAATTTTTTGTAGTTTTGATGCATTTGGAAATGTCACAATTCGAATTTGAATTAAAGGAAGCAGAATTGCAATTCAATAGAAATTCAAAGAAATTCATACACATATTATACAGTAAGTGAAGTGTTAAAAATGAAGCTTTCAGTATATGTCAGATATGATTGCATTACATATTCTATAAATTAAATAAGTTTGAACTACTTGTACAGATTACATTAACAGGAAATGTTTTCCCCCAGCAATTAAGGTTCAAAACTCTTGTCACATAACAAATAATTAAGTTTGATTTGTTTTGTAATTGTAATTTTGTGGAACATGATGGAACATGACTTAATTTCCCAAAATGCTTTACTTTAACCAAGTATTTAAAATGGTTGCCAAACAATTTTCCTAGGTAACTTTCTTAACACTGAATGTATGTGAGATTATTTCTGTTGTGTGACTGTGGAATTTCTTTGAATTGCCATGAATTTAATTCCACTTCCTGTCATTCCAATTCAAATTCAACTTCCTTTAGGGCGGAGTCAATTCAATTCAAATTCCACTTCATGAATTGAATGGAGGCCAATTCTGAAATTCTGAATTGTGCACAAGCCTGATTTCAGTTGGGGTCATTTTTACCCCCAAAGTGTTTTATTTGGTGAATTTTTTACACCTTTTTAGAACGACCAAATCAAGCCCAGTTTTTATATGAATCTTGAAAGATAATCTGGAAAAGTCACAAAATCTTATTCCACTGAGATGAAGGGAACCATTTTTTTAAACTAAAGAAAAGTGGCTTGGGGTAAGATTGACCCCAAGGGACTTATTAGGATTAATTTTGTTTACAAACTAAAAGACGTAAATTGGACTTTATATATTTAGATTGAACTGCATATTGCTTGCTTATTTTGTTCAAAAGCATGATCAATGCCAGTGTACATGTCATAATAAAAAGGAACTATGCTTCTAACCACAACTCAACAGCTTCAGTTAAAACCACAAAAGTTTGCGATGCAGTTTTTGGGTAACACTGGAGTCTTCAAAATATGCTGAAAAGATGGAACTAGCAAACATAGTTGGCAATTGATTCTTTGGGAAACGCACTCCTGGTTTTAATAGTTAGGGGGCTTGTTCACCAAGGATGTTTTCAATTGTTTCCAATGAAAGCGCTGTGCAGCAGCTGCGTTTTTTTTTTGTGCCCGCGCTTGGCGTTTTTCCACGCTCAGTGTTGAGTGCCCAGAATAAAAAAAAAAGGTTCAACTCTGGGTGAAATGCCACTTCTTGCTCAGCCATCCAATCACAGGGAAGGAGGGGCGGGACAAATATCACAACAATCAACCGGCGCACTGTTCAACGACTGATAAACAAAGCAGAATATCATGAAAAAATGCTGCCAAGCGTCCACAGTCGGTGTCCGCCGTTTAAAGTTTGGTGTACACACTCCCTTTAAAGAGATGGCAGCTTTCCCACGAGTGAGTGTGGTTTCAGCACAGACAGTGGACACGCCCCTAGCATTTGTGAGAAGAGACTCCTGCCTGTTTTTTTAAGAATTTAACTTATTTTACTTTTGTGGCATCATTCAGATTGGCTGGGTGGTTAATATCACATTTTTTCTGTGGTGTCACAAACTGAGAACACATTAAATATCGGACTTTAAGAGAAAAATCGGTGGAGAGTGTATTTTTCATGTGCAAAAATTTGTTGCGTGACTTATTTTTGTGTTCTTGCCATAAAAGTTTGGAAACTAGATTTTCAATTTCTAATTAAATTTCAATCATTGTAGGACAATTATTAAATTGATAAAGATGAGTTTAGTACACCCGCTACTGTCTCTCAAAGAACTCGCTAGACTGGACCCAACGAGTGTTACAAAATTAAATCGTTGTCATTCTATGATTGATTATGATAATAATAATGACATCAATGATTTGAACTCAAATGTCTTCAAATGTTAAAAGAAAGACATGTTATGGACTTGTATACGAAACAAGTTTGTTCACTTAGATAAATACAATGCATTACATTTTTTAAGGAAAAATACAATCACATTACATGTATTTACTGAATAGTTATGTTGCATACTGTAAGTAACCTGCTAAAACTTTATAATCTTTATTTAACAAATCACAAAATTTTTCATAAAGTCTATACAATACGTAAAGTGTTTACAGAGAACGTTCAGGCACATAGTTGCACAAAGATGTTTAATGTGTCGGTTGTGCCAGCTTAAAGTGTCTACCTTAAGCTTTCATGAATCATTTTTATATGAACAGAGAGAAACAAAAGTGGGACCTGACCTTTGATTTACTTTAAAATCAGTAGAAAAGTTTACGTCATACACACTGGACCAAAATCATGCGCTCCACTAGAATTTCAAAGAGAGCTCCAGATATGCCCTACAGCCAATGTACTGCTTTCTTTTTGAGAGATTGGGCTAAAGTTGTCTGTGAAGAAGCAAAGTAAGACGCTTTGGTTGTCTAGTCACAATCTGAGACTGCAAAGACCAAGCGATACGTTTGTACAAACAAAGCTAATGGGAATCTATCACAACACAAATGCGCTTTAAGATCTATAAGCTGGACAAATGTCAAAGTCAACAACCTTGGTGCTCTGATGTATTGTGTGGGGCTGTGGTTATTTAATCTTATTTATAGCTGTGGGTTTGACATCAGAATCTCTATAAATCAGTCAAGAGCAGTCAGTTGACATTCTTAATGCTTTTAGCATTTGTTTGTTTTGTATGGGTGTTACCTTGTAAAACGCACAGTGAAAAACCACACTTTTCCCTTACTGCATTCTTAACATATGTTATAAACAAAAAATGTCCTTATAGATGTTTTCACGGCCTGGCACGTTGACATTTTAATATATAGTTTGAATTTCAAAGCATCCGAACTGTAACTTTTAAAGTACTTTCATTTTAATGTAAATGTTCAAAGAGCTTTGACCTACACTACACGTGCATTAATTTGGACCCATATACGACTGGATGGTAAACCACATTTCAAACATAGACGTTTTATCTGCTTTGCTTTTAATGTTGTAGCTTTCACTTTTTTTCTTGGTAAGGCTTTCTATCACGCTTGGATTTCCAGCATCAACGAGTTGAGATACTGAATTTTAGTTTAGTGTTTCATTTTTTTCCAGAGGTTCAGGTCTGGGCCGTTTGCAGCCATACTGTACTAAGTAAACCGTCTTTAATGACGTCTTTCACGTGCAAAGAGCATTGTCATTTTGGAAGAAAATATGTACTGCTGCCTATACTGTTAAAATGTTTGCCAAAGGAGATGCATGGCTGTATGTTTAGTTTCATGCACCTGTCAGCACAGGGTGTAGGTGAAACATCCAAACCCTTCCATTAGAATTGGGGTGTTCACATAGTTTTGGCCAGGTAATATAGGTCTATACACTTTAAAAATGCTGGTTAAATGTGACCCTGTCTGTGAAACTAGGCTAAAGTTTCAAAGTTAAATTCTGAGAAAACGAGCATCAAAGTTTGATTACAACAACCATTCTTTTTTTCAGCCTTACTCAGTCAATAGTCAAGAAATCAAGTTTATATTTTCAAAGAATGTTCTTTACATTATGTAGGATTTTTTTGAAAAAGAAGACTTTAGCTGGGTTTTCACATGCAGGCAGGGTCACAAATATTAAAAAGAACACAACGCAGGTTAAAAAATTACCCAACTGCTGGGTTATTACAACTAATGCTTGGGTTAAAAACAACCCAGCATTTTTAGAGTGTACGTATATTAGTCAAATTAGTCATAAAGCAGAAATTCATTAATCTTCACATTTGCTATATTACTTTCGCCAGTTCATTAGAGAAAAACATGTGCGATTCTTAAGAGAACGATTCACTTGAGTCAAATCTTTTTAATGAATCGTTCAGTGCAGTACTGCATGGTTACTTCTGACTCGGTTCAGAAATGCAGGCGCAGTTGATCAAATTTAAGGATTCTTTTAAAATCCAGACTAACGGAGAACATCCAAACATTTACTACCAAGTAGTGGCGGCTGGTGACTGCTCTTCCGAGGGGCGCAAATTCAAAATAAGTGTTCGGAGTGTCATGCGTCCTGCTCGTGTTTTCAAAATATGTGTTTGTTGCGTCATGTGAACCTTGTGCATCACATGTTTTGTTGTCAAAATAAGTGCCTGCTGCACACGCGTCAAAACCGTTTATGATAAAAGAGACACTCAAGTTCACAAAATACATGCAAGACACTCCCTTAACACCAAACTTTGATTACGGATGAGATTTTCCGAGTATCTGGCAAATGCGAGCGTTTCTTTTATCATAAACCCTTTCGACGTATCTGCAGCAGGCACTTATTTTGACAAGACACGTGATGCACACAGGTTCCGAACACATATTTTGAAATGACGAACCACACACATGACGGGCTACATACATGTTGTGACAAACTTTGCATCGTGCGCCCTCGAAAAAAAAAGTAACTGGCCGCCACTGCTACCAAGTGAAGGATAGTTTATTTCTGTCATGGAGAACCACTGCTGTAGTTTTTATTTCTAAACTGAAAATATTAAAATATTGATAAATAATATAATATAATATAATATAATATAATATAATATAATATAATATAATATAATATAATATAATATAATATAATATAATATAATATAATATAATATGCAGTAAACTACTACCATACTTCAACAAATAGCTTTAAATTGACATTTAAGCTAAATCTTTTGTCAGACTGGACATTTACTTTGAATGCACAGGCACATGTATATGATGTCTATAAACATTCAGCTTTTGCTAATATATCACTAAAGAGGTCAGGCACTCCCACAGATACTGTGATGTTATTGCTGTTATCTGAGGAGCGACATAAACCTTTTTTACAGGATACTAAGAAGAGATTAATGCAGAAAAGTCCAATATCCTGTGGAAACCATATGTATGATAGATAATGTGATAGTATGATGCAGATAACAGGAGAGTGTGAACAAAAAATGCAAATAAAAGTTATTCTATAAAATGAACAAAAACATTTCCAAGTCATAAATTAGAAATATCAAAACAATGTAGGTCTGATGCCCCGTTCAGACTGTCAGCAACTATAGCAGAAGCAGAGCGACATGATCTCATTCATCTCAATAGAAGCTTGGCGACTTCCGGCAACACGAGCGAAAGTGATCGTTGGCGACCGGATAAGGCGTGTCAAGCGACGTGAGAAAGTTAAAAAAAGTTGTACTTTATGCAAATAGTGAGCGACTTATAGGAGAGACTACCAATGAGAGCGAAGCAGTGGAATTGTACGGTTTTCAACTTTGTCGCATAGCTGGACACGCCCACTTCCTGTATCCAACGGTCAAAGTGGCTCGTGTTGCCGGAAATCATCAAGCTTCTAGTGAAATGAATGAGTTTGCATGATAACTCGCATGTGATTGTCATGCGCATCACCTAAAAAATGCACCTACTCCTCTTTCCTTGATTAGTAGTAAATCGCCATCACCTGCTTTCAGATGGAGCGACATTTACTACACAAAGCCGCAGATCACTGACAATCGGGGCAATTTCGCATTCATTATATTGCAGGCGATAATGACCTATAACCTAAAACTTTATTTACATTGATTTATGTTTGGCAGATGCGTAAGCGACTTATTGCGCATCACAAGGTGCAAGCATTTGATCAGTTTGTGTGTTCCCATGGGATCAAACCCACAATATTTTGTGCTGCTAATGCAATGCTGTACCACTGAGCTATAGCTTTATACGGTCTGTTTATTATAGTATATACAGGCTATTCTTTCACAAACAAATGGCTAGATTTGGATGTTTTGACCTTTTTGTAAAACTGAAATGCGGTCTTAACCCCTCCATATTTCCTTGGTGTTATTTTTCTTAACATATATAAGTATAAAGCTCTTAGTAGAGCAACTGCAGTTGTGCTCTGGGTGACAAATTACCAAGTGACAAGAAGCCGATGTTAGCTGTAAATTATGTTGACAATGTGTATTTTACATTACAGTATATTTATTGTTCTTATTGTCTTGGCAGATGGAATTTCACATATGTTACCTAAAACCATGTCATGAAGCTTAATGCTCCTTGTAAAGCAGTCCTTTATAATGTAAAGACTGTTGGAGACATAAATCTTCGTTCTTATGATTGACCTGTGAACGTTTCATGCACCGAATTGTAGTTTAAACTGTCTGTGCTTTCCTAAATCTGATAGACTGTCTTTTTCTTCATGGTTAAAGCCCTCACAGCATCTGTTCTTTCTTCTTCACTTCCTCTCAGTGGAAATCTTGGTGTCTTCCTGTGTGGTGTCACTGTCGGCGGGGGTTTACTGTATGTCCCTCATTAAGTTCTGCCAGGGAAGAGACAGATGAATGACATGCTTTCCGCTATCCATATCAAAATCTCAGCAAGAGTCTTGACTGCGTTTAAGGACAAAGAAACTTAAATTAACACAAAGCAATCAGATTGGCCACAGGTTTGCTGGATGTTTTGGCACCCATGCATCTCGGATTGCGCTCGTGTTATCCAAACTTAAGGGCTGTAAAATGCACCTACTGCATTTCATTGCTAAAACACAATGTTATTTTGTGTATTTGGTATAATACAATGTGTCCGCGTGGTTTATGGTTAAAAACACATTATTTTGTACAAAACTCATTGATTTGAAAAGCTCTGTGTCCCTGATTGGCCAGCCAATCTGTATGTTGTGATTGGCCTGAAAACCTCCGATGTCAGCCGAAAATGTGACGCTCATTACCATGTTTAAAAGATTTGGTCGCAATGCTGACAGGAGTTAACTTACAGGCTGTGAGTCCGAAGTGGGAGGAATTATGATAATGTCGGTATTGTCTATGTCAACAATCACAGAAAGTAAACTGTTGCCTACAATTTGTATGTTTGTTGTAGTCCAAGAAAAGAAATGTTGGAAACGATAACTTGCGTCATCGTTTACTTTGGGGTTTGTACTTTTTGCATATCGTTAACATGTACTAATACACACTTACTTACACACCAAAGGAAATGTAAAAACATCATCTGTGGCCTTTCTGTGAAACACAGTTTTGACTTTTGTTACTGAATTCTTACTAAACATTTTCGGTTTCTACCCATGATTTGGGTAAAACATGGACAAACCCAACTGTTGATAGAATTTTAAATTTAAAATGTCGATATTCAGTCATGGTTTGAAAGAAGCCAAAATTTTATTTTATGCATAAGAATTTGGTATTTCTTTTTTAACATACTGTAGGTTAATTTTAAAGGTTGGGTTTGTCTACATTTAATCCATCCATCTTTCACATAGCACATGAGTCCAGGGACCCTTGGGGGTCCGTGGTGGGGGTAATGAATGCAAAATATTTTGTTTTTGAAAAAATTTAATTAGACATTAAATAAAAATGCCTTAATAGGCCAATATTTTTTTTTATTAAAATGAAGAGCATAACCTTTCCACAATAAAATATATTAAGTTAATTTAAAATGTTATGTAGCATGCCAAATATTATTATTTTGATATCTTTGTAGCGTAACCATCATAAAAGTATGTAAATCCAGTCTTAATTTGTGACATGTACTGGAGGTCCCTGATTCCCCATTTCTATCATTGCAACATTTTTCCGTGTCCGTGCCACGGACTTTCTTTTCCGTGTCAGTTTCACGTATTGGTTAATCAATTGTTTTTCCTACAGTTGTCGCTTGAGTTTGGGGTTAGAACGACTTTCTGTTATATAAAGTGACATCCTAACCCAAACCCAACTCTACCCCCAATGCCAAGCAACAATTGTTTAAAAATCAGGAAAAAAAGTATAAACCAATAGTTAAAGTGACATAACCCAAACCCCAAATCTGGCCTCAAACCCAAGCGACAATGGTTTAAAAATAGGAAGAACGGTTGAGTGGCCAGTACGTGAAACTGGCACGGAACAGAAAGTGGATCCATGACAAAGACACGGATAAATTAGCAAAATATTCCATGACTACAGCATTGAAATTTGTGAGATCACGTTGATCAATTTAAGGGGTCCTTGGCCCGAAAAGGTTAAAGACCTCTTGCGTAGCATGTACGCTTTAACATATAAGTACAGTATTTGCATTAACTTCCAACTAGTTTTCATTTCCTAAATTTGACCTGTTTTTGAATGAAATCAACTCAGTCCACAGAAAGACTATAACTGAGACATTAATTTATCATTTAATTCTTACAGACATTGTGTCAGAAACCTCCATTGTAATGATTTCATCATTTTAAGCAAGCATTCTCAGGCCATGCTTAAAGAGAAAGCAATGTAAGGGCAAAGGTCAGTCCCGCAAAACCAAACTGGACCCCACAGTAGACCCTGTTCTCAGAGAAGTGAGAGTTTTGTGCATATTTACCACATGACCTCAAGAAGTCTGACAGTGCAAACAAATGTCACAAATACTTATTGGGTCGCTCTTTCAGAGATCCTGAACAGTGGGGAAGCTGAAGATGACACGCGTGTCACATTTTCTGTATGACATCACAGCGGTGGCGTCTCTCTGGGCATCTGACACCAAAATTCACATTGTGCTGTGAAAGACTCCAGAAATGCGCTCTGGGAGGGAGGGAAGCGGATGGTCATACAAACTCCATACACTTCCGTTCAGATGTTTTCTCATGGCCCTAAAACTGCTCTCAATGGGATCTCTTTATGTCGGAGAACCAGGGTCTGGTTTGTCATCTGTAAATACTATTTTGCATGCCTTTGTCAACAGAGAAGCCAAGCCATCTGTGGGAAGCTGCGCGACATGATTTACTTCTTTTGTTAGTCTGAGTACGTGGTTAGTTCAAGCGTGGGAATTCCCCATTGAGTGGGATTTACTTTCTTTTTTTAAAGGGTGAAATAATATGCGGGCCAAATTAGGGCTACAGGTTTTTTACAGCTACATTCACAGTTATATTGTTGACAGACAAATTCTTATCAAATATTTACAAATAACTACATTGTCAAGTTCCTTTATTGTTATATGAACTGAACTTCCTCAAACTTCCGTCTTGAAAAAGGCGCTCACGATTCCATTTTTATAGGTTCTTTGAGGAACCAAAAATGGTTCTTCTATGGCATCTTTGTGAAGAACCTTTTAAGCACCTTAAATGTACAGATGTACAGAAATGATAAAAAACACTTTTTTTATTTGTTCTCTATTGTCTAGTCTTGACACATATTGTCTAGCAATTGTTTTTATTATTGTTTTATGTTATTGTGATAGCTGAAGCAGAATGGCCCTGTGTTTTAATTTTGTGCTTTCTTCAGATTTAAGGCAGGGTCTTGACATGGTTTTTGGCACAAACCTTCAATGAAACTGTAAATTTTGTTACATTTTTGTCTTTTCTTTTGTAAAGAAAGTCAGAGATATTTAGGTAAGCATGAGTCTAAGAAGGTATATTTGATGGGTTCATTTGAAGCACAGACTCTGTTTACATTAGAGCATTTTGGTTGTAAATGACGATTTAAAATGAAAATGTGCCTCGTCTGGCATTGCACATAAGATTTACATCACTTGTTACACACAAGGTCCACAAGTGCGCTTGGTTTAATTTGGGTTCAAGGTTTATTTATTTCAATAGCATCTTTTCTGGCTGAACTTTGCTCATATGTGAACTTAAAGTCCCCATGAAATCAAAACTGACAATTATTATTTTTTAATAAATTATTGCAGTGTTATTTATAAACAATTAATCTATGTAAGTTCCCTTTCAGTCGGTCACTACGACGTCACGTCGTGACCGACGAATTGGGAACCGCTTCGCGGGTGACCTATCTACTTCGAGAACTATCAAAAACGCCAATGAACTTGGCATGCAGGTATTTGCATAATGCCGGCGCCGCCCCGCCAGGTGCGTATATAAGGCACAGGTGCATAATACCAAATCAGCTTTATTGCTTCGAAGCCGGCAGACATCTGCTCTCGAGAAGCTGTTACTGATCTTCGTAGATCCTGTGCTGTGTGGGAAAAGAATATCTCAGCTTGCTGAAGTTGGTTGGGCAAAGACACCTCAGTGGAGGCTCGCAGTGTTTTTTTCCACCCTTTCTCTCTCTCTCTGTCTCTTTAATTTAGGACTTGAGTTCGAGTGAGTGCGTTTGCCTCTCCCTGTGTGTTTCACCAGCTCGCACAAAAGAGTGATTTCCCTAAAAGAGCAGCACGTTTGAGCTTTGTGTTTTTTTAAAGACAGCCACTCATTCGTGTCACGGTCGGGGTCGTCTTTTTAAAGATGGATTTCCGTCCGTGCTCCGTTTCTGGATGCGGTGTGTTTATCGCCCCCCAGGATGGCCACAAGCGTTGTCTCTCGTGTCTGGGGCTCCAGCACGCAGAGGCAGCGTTGCGTGATAGTTCATGCCCCGTCTGCGAGGGCATGACTATAGCGGATTTGCGGAGACGGGTGTCGTTCCTCCGGCAACGGCCCCCCGCCTTCGCAGTCTGGTGCTGCTAAGGGCGCAGCTACCAGATTGGCGAAGGATGACCTCCGTATAACGGTGCTGGGTCGGTCTGCTGGTTCGTCCAGTAGCTCCCAGCGCCCTGATCCGTTGCCAGCGGAGGTCCCGATGGAGACGAGTGGCCCGTGTTCTACGGTGTCCTCGCGCTCTGTCGAGCCTCCACCTGACGCGATATCCACCGTAACGTCGGAGGGGGGGTTGTCAGCCTCAGACGTCGATCGGGATCCGCTCCCGCCTTCGGGCCAGGTTGCGGCTTCTGCGTTCGACCCTGAGATGGCAGCCATGCTCGCTCGGGCGGCGGAGGCGGTCGGCTTGGAGTGGACTAAACCTCCCCCACCTGAACCGTCCCGCCTCGATGATTGGTTCTTCGGGGGTGCCAGGGCTTCTCAGTCCTCGCCCCCGGTGCCTTTCTTCCCCGAGGTACATGAAGAGCTGACGCGGTCGTGGAAAACCCCGTTTTCCGCCCGGAACCGGCCGTATCAGCCTTCACCTCTCACCTCTCTCGAGGGTGGAGATGCCAAGGGGTACACTGGTATCCCGTCAGTGGAGCGCCCGGTCGCGATGCAGTTGTGTCCGGCCGGTGTCGCTTCCTCCTGGCGGGACCAGCCTACTCTCCACTCACGGGCCTGTAAGCAGTCTTCGGCGCTGTCCGGTGCTGCTTACAAGGCTTGTGGGGAGGCAGCCTCTGCCCTGCATGCCATGGCATTGCTGCAGGTTCATCAGGCTAAGGCTCTGAGGGATCTGCACGCGGGAGGTCACGACTCGGCGGAGTTCTCTGAACTACGTGCGGCTACAGATCTGGCGCTTCGTGCGACCAAGGTCACCGCACGCGCCGTCGGGCGTGCGATGTCTACCCTGGTAGTCCAGGAACGCCATCTCTGGCTGTGTCTGGCGGACATGAAGGACGCCGATAAAACCCGGCTCCTGAATGCTCCGGTTTCCCAGACCGGCCTGTTCGGCGAGACGGTCGAGGAGTTTGCCCAGCAATTCTCCGCGGCCAAGAAGCAGACTGAGGCCATCGCTCAGATCATGCCACGTCGGAAGCGTCCTGCGCCTGCCCCATCCACGTCGGCGCCTCAGCCTGCTCCTCGCCGAGGGCGTCCTGCGGCGGCCGCCTCCGTTCCTCCCCGGGGCTCTTCTAAGAAGCGAGGAACCGGCCGTCAGCAGCCCGCCCCGCCCGCTCAGCCCGCTGCAAAGGGTGGTAAAAGAAGATCAAAGCGGCCCTGAGACGGGCGACCTAGAGATGGAGGGGATCGCTCTTCGGGAGATGGTGAAGGCACCACTCCCCCCACCGGAGGAGGGCCGGTTGGGGAATCTTTTGTTTCATTTTTCTGTTCCGCCGACTTTTCAGTCGGCACCCACAAATCCACAAAAAGAGCGAATTCCACTTCCATCTCTAGGTCTTCAGATGAGCGCCGGAGACACGAGCGGGCTCATAACCCCCCCCTCGTTCTCCGACTCATCAGAGGAGAACGAGAGCGACGCACGGGCTCATAACCCCACCGCGCTCTCAGCCGGTAAGAGACAGCTACGGGCTCATAACCCATCGTCTCCCTCCTCCTTCGCCAGAGGGTGCATCGAGTGGTGTGAGGTGTCTTCAGCAGAGCCTCCCTTACTCAACCACCCAGCAACGGACTCAGGTGAGTGTTATTACACACAACACTGCTGTCGGTGCGGCCGTTACGCACACACCGGCGATCACCTCCGTTGCGCCCGCCGCGGGTACACCGATCGTGCCTTTAGTCCCCCTCGCACGGTATCTGGGGGCGTGGGAACAGCTTCCCAGCCCATCGCGTTGGCTTTTACGCACGATTCGTCTCGGCTATGCGATCCAATTTGCCCGGCGTCCCCCCAAATTCTCCGGCGTTCGTTTCACTACGGTGAGAGCTGCCGATGCGCACGTCCTCCGTGCGGAGATCGCTGTCTTATTGGCGAAAGACGCGATCCAGCCGGTCCCTCCAGCCGAGATGAGGTCGGGGTTTTACAGCCCTTACTTTATTGTACCCAAGAAAAGCGGCGGCTTGCGACCGATCTTGGACCTGCGTTCGCTGAACCGTGCACTTCACAGAATGCCGTTCAAAATGCTGACGCCCAAACGCATATTTCCATGCATTCGTCCAAACGATTGGTTCGCATCTATCGACCTGAAGGACGCGTACTTTCACGTATCGATTCTCCCCCGACACAGGCCGTTTCTCCGCTTTGCGTTCGAGGGGCGAGCATACCAGTACAAAGTCCTCCCATTCGGGCTCTCTCTGTCGCCCCGTGTATTCACCAAAGTAGTGGAGGGGGCTTTAAAACCCCTGAGAGAGAGAGGTGTGCGCATTCTCGCGTATCTGGACGATTGGCTAATAATAGCTCAAACACGTCAGACGCTGTGCGATCACAGAGATTTAACTTTAAAACACCTCGCTCGTTTGGGTCTTCGGGTCAACTGGGAAAAGAGCAAGCTTTGCCCTGTGCAGAGAATCTCTTTTCTCGGTATGGAACTGGACTCGATCGATTTGACAGCTCGTCTAACAGAAGCGCGTGTACAGTCGATTCTGACTTGCCTGGATACATTCAAGAGCAAGAGCGCGGTCCCGCTGAAACAATTTCAAAAGCTTTTGGGGCATATGGCAGCAGCCGCAGCTGTAACTCCGCTCGGACTGCTTCATATGCGACCGCTTCAGCATTGGCTTCACGATCGAGTCCCGAGGAGAGCGTGGCTGCGCGGCATTCACCGTGTTATCATTACACATGCGTGTCGTCGCACTTTCACTCCGTGGTTAGACCGTGCGTTTCTCCGAGCCGGTGTGCCTCTGAGACAGGTCTCCAGGCATGCGATAGTATGCACAGATGCGTCAGACACGGGGTGGGGGGCCACGTACGATGGGCTTGCGGCTTCGGGGGTCTGGTCGACACCCCAGCTGCATTGGCACATAAACTGCCGGGAAATGTGGGCTGTATATCTTGCGCTCGTCCGTTTCAGCAACGAGTTACGGGGCAAAGATGTATTAGTTCGAACAGACAACACTGCGACCGTGGCGTACATCAATCGTCAAGGCGGTTTACGCTCGCGTCACCTGTCGCATCTCGCCCGTCACCTCCTCACATGGAGTCAGAAGAATTTGAGGTCTCTTCGTGCCATTTACATCCCGGGCACGCTCAATGTAGAGGCGGATGCGCTCTCTCGGGCTGCGCGTCCCGGGGAATGGCGACTCCACCCCATTGCGGTTCAGCAAATTTGGAGACGTTTCGGCAAAGCGCAGATAGATCTGTTTGCTTCCCCAGAGACGACCCATTGTCGCCTGTTCTATTCACTAGCCGACGACTCGCTCGGCGTGGATGCATTGGCACACAGCTGGCCGCGAAACATGCGCAAATACGCGTTCCCTCCGGTGAGCCTCATTGCGCAGACCTTATGCAAAATCCGGGAGGACGAGGAAAGCGTGCTGTTGGTGGCACCGTATTGGACAACCAGGAGTTGGTTTCCAGAACTCTCTCTCCTCGCGACAGCCCCTCCGTGGAAGATTCCCCTGAGGAAGGACCTTCTTTCTCAACAAGAGGGCACATTATGGCACCCGCGCCCCGACCTGTGGAACCTCCATGTGTGGTCTCTGGACGGGGCACGGAGGATATGAGTGATTTACCGCAAGAGGTATCTAACACTATTGCTGCTGCGCGAGCGCCGTCTACGAGACAGGCTTACGCGCTTAAATGGAACCTGTTTGTCGACTGGTGTTCTTCCCGAAGTGAAAACCCCCGAGAATGCCCGATTAGTGTTGTGCTTTTATATCTCCAGCGTCGTTTGGAGAATAGGCTGTCACCATCCACTATTAAAGTCGATATCGCTGCGATATCAGCTCACCATTCACCCGTAAACGGTAGAACAGTGGGTCAGCACGACCTAGTCATTAGATTTCTCAGAGGCGCTCGAAGACTGAATCCTTCGCGTCCCCCCTCTATTCCTCCTTGGGACCTGTCCTTGGTGCTGAAATCACTCCAGGAAGCCCCATTTGAGCCTCTGCATAGTGTGAGTGTTAAATTTCTTACAATGAAAACATTAACTCTCCTTGCTTTGGCTTCTGTTAAGAGGATAGGGGATATTCATGCATTTTCGGTCGATGAATCGTGCCTTCAGTTCGGGCCGGCTGCATCCAGCGTAACACTGAGACCCCGGCCCGGCTTTGTGCCCAAAGTTCCCACCACTCCTTTTAGAGATCAAGTGGTGAATCTCCAAGCACTGCCTTTGGAGGAGGCAGAACCAGCCATGGCTTTGTTATGCCCTGTTCGTGCACTACGTGTGTATATAGACAGGACGCAAAGTTTCAGGACCTCAGACCAGCTCTTTGTTTGTTACGGTGGTCAGCAGAAAGGAAAAGCTGTCACCAAGCAGAGGATGTCCCATTGGATTGTGGATACTATAGCCCTTGCATATCAAAAGCAGAATGTGCCTTGTCCATTTAATTTACGTGCCCACTCTACACGCAGTGTGGCATCATCTTGGGCACTGGCTCGCGGTTCCTCGCTAACAGATATTTGTAGAGCTGCAGGCTGGGCGACACCTAATACGTTCACAAGATTCTATAGTGTTCGTGTCGAACCGGTTTCCACTCGGGTTCTTTCTACTAACTAGTTAAGAATGCCGAGGGTCGGCTCGTGTGTCGGCTTGGAGCCTCTATTTTGGTGCTGCACATTTGCACCATTATGGAAGGCCATCGGGGCAAAAACGTCTAAAAAACTGTTTTTGCCTCTCCTCCACCGCCCTGATAGCTGGTGTTGCGGAGCATCCGCTGTCAACCTATCACTGATGTATTCTCTGTAAACCTGTGTAGGCTAGGCGTCCACATTTGTCCCCTACGTGGGGTTCATTTGTGTGTATAGTCCGTGGGGTTCTAATCCTCCACGTTTTTCCTTAGCAGAGCCTGCTCTGCATCTCTCAACATACCATGTATTGTTCAGAGACTTTATTGAGCAACCTATCGGTTGTTTCATATATTTTTATGTCATCCATTTAACCTTCTTAGGGGATGGCTTCCGCAGTGTTCTAGCTCCGCTCAGTTTAGACGCTTCTCCCAGTTCGCTGCTTCACTATCGTGGGTTAAGGAACAGGTAGTGACCGGCCTTCTGCATTTCGCCTTAGGTTCCGCCCCTTATGTGGAGGGCGGAGGGCTTTTGCAGGCACTGGAAGGGTTCAGCTGCAGTGGCGTTTTGGTAGGGATTCCCAATTCGTCGGTCACGACGTGACGTCGTAGTGACCGACTGAAAGGGAACGTCTCGGTTACGTATGTAACCCTCGTTCCCTGAAGGAAGGGAACGGAGACGTCACGTCCCGTCGCCACAGTTTGCTGTTCCATTGCTGTTCAGGCCGGGCACTGTTGCTCGGCTTCTCAGCAATAATATAGCTGATTTGGTATTATGCACCTGTGCCTTATATACGCACCTGGCGGGGCGGCGCCGGCATTATGCAAATACCTGCATGCCAAGTTCATTGGCGTTTTTGATAGTTCTCGAAGTAGATAGGTCACCCGCGAAGCGGTTCCCAATTCGTCGGTCACGACGTGACGTCTCCGTTCCCTTCCTTCAGGGAACGAGGGTTACATACGTAACCGAGACGTTATTATTAAAAAAAAATAAAGTGCCCTCATAAACTTTAATCAAAATCTGAAAATGTACAAGAGGTCCCCCTCGCGTGGCGATCTTTCTTTGATGACGTCAGCTAGAAGGCTTGCGGTAGCATCCGTTAACTCCACCCCTCCAACTGTCAGTCTGCTACCAGTTCCGTTTCTGTATGAAGCGCCTACTTTTCTATATCAACTCAATTCCCAGTGGAAAAACACAAGCCACACCCACTATTTTCCTCATGTGATATTCTGTTTTACTCGGATATGTCACAACACAGAAGTAAAGTCGATTGCGACTGGGTCACAGAGTCTTTAAAGGCGGAGTGCACAATTTCTGATAAACACTTTGGAAAAGGAAGTCGGGCCGACTACCTTGTAGCCAATCAGCAGTAAGGGGCATGTCTACTAACCGACATTGTTGCCTGGGTTGCGTATCTGTGGGGCGGGTCTATCAAAAGAAGGTCCAGATTCAATATCAACACTGGCTTTTAAACATTGTGCACTCCGCCTTTAAAGAGGTCATATTATTAAGTCTTTGGTGTCCCCACAGTGCGTACGTGAAGTTTTGGCTCAAAGTACCCCGCAGATAATTAATTATAGCATGTTAAAATTGCCACTTTGTAGGTGGGAGCAAAAATTAGCAATTTTTGGGTGTGTCCTTTGACTCTTTCCCCACCATTGACGAGTTATCTTGTCAATTAAGAGAAAACGTTTCCTTGCCAGTAACAATTTTATTTATATAGCGCTTTTCACAATAGTTAATTGTTTCAAAGCAGCTTTACATTAATAGAAACAGTAAAAGCACAGAAAAACGACAGATAGCACAACATAATACACGATAGCATAAGCGGTCAAATTTGCTGCGGCTATGACTCGACATTATAAGTGAGCGTATTACTAATGTAACGTCTAGAAGAAGAAGAGGAAGCTAAGTTAAGCCCAAGAAGGCTGCCTCCCCGGGGTAAAAAAACCCCTAGGAGAAACCCCCCCCCCCCCCCCCCCCCGGGCTGTTTAGCAGAGGAAATAAAAAAAGTCCTAGGAGGGAAAAACCCTTGGGAGATATATATGTATATACACACATATAAACGGATAAGGAGATTAAGCGGAGATTACACAGTAAAACAATGTCCAGGCCTGGTCCTCTCTCGTCCTCCATCGTCGTCGGTCCTTCATTTATACTTCTGAACTCCTCCGTGGGATACGAGAGTCACTCCCATGCCAGAGTCAACTAATTCAACAACATTATAAAATCCGTGTATGTTTTGATCATCGTTCTGAATCTGATCTTTAACAAAAGTCCTAAAATCACAAAAAATACTGGCAGGCAACTTTTTAAAAAAAGGCTGACAGGTATTGAGTTAAAATGCAAATGAGCTGATGAAATGCAAACACTGAACGCAATAATGGTGATTTGTTGAAATTGAAATTCAATTGTGCTGTCAAATTTTCTCTTTCTCTCTCTCTCTTTCTCTTTGCACTAAATGACAGTGACATGGTTGGATAGTGCAGACTAAGGGGTGGTATTAATGTAATTAGACTTGCTACCTACGTCACAAAACAGGCGAAATCTGAATGACCTCATTTTTCACATGCTTGCAGAGAATGGTTTAACAAAAGAAAGTAACTGTTTTTTTTTTCATTTTCTAGATTGATAAAAGCACTGGGGACCCAATTAAAAAAAGTTAGATTTTCACACTATGACCCCTTTAACTCCTGCATACTTCGCCCTAACTTCCGCCTTTTGCACTCTTGTGATCTTTGTATTTTTCAAAGTCACAGACATGTATAAGATTGTAAGAAACACGACAAAACATTTAAACTACAATCAACACAATACAAAGCATCAAATGCAAATCATACAAAATAACACAATACATTTAGTGTATTGAATTAAATCTGTGGAGGAGGGCTATTCCCTACATAAACACATACACATGACCATTTGTGCACATTGGGCATGCACTGTACAAGTGTAAAAGAGCTTATTGCTGTGATAATTTAGCTTGCCTATTGCGCATGTAGCCACAATGTTATAATTGTTTGAATCTTTTTCAGCCATTTGTATTAAAATAGTAAAACAGAGTCTGCAGCATTTACAAAAGGGTCAAAATCTCAGTTTTTTTAAAAGACAGTCTCAGGCGGTTGGGATGTGCAGGTTACATAAACTAGCAAAGCGTTTAATCACCAGGTGTGTTTTTTAACAGCTGATTTAGTCATCATTAGTGACCTGTGGGACGGTCAGAGGTCAAAGGTCAGAGATGCCCTTTGAGGTCAAGCATGTCTGCAGGAAGGTAAAACTAAGTTCACTCTAATCATGTTATTTGCTTTTTGTCCTCAAGTGTAAATGACGACCACAAAGAACCTTTTATAGTCCAATTCAAAGAACTCGGGAAAGATGAAAACCATGCAAAAAATGTGGAGTATTTTCAGACTCATTTCTAATTATCTGCTTTGTGGTACGGCAAGTGTTAAATTCCTTTTGTCCTGGTAAACGTGCACGATGTCGGTGTGTGTGGAAAAGTGAAAGCAACGTTTGTTTATGGGTGTTCCCTTTATGTGGTTTCATTTAATTAAACGCATTAAGTTTAAACTTGTTTTTAAAAGGTCATTATTGCCTGAACAAGAACAAGTGTCCCAGATCAAACCTTTCAATTGTTAAAAATTACTAGGCTCAACTTTTAATAACAATAATTAGGCTACATTAAAAAAAGATGAAACAAAAATGATTAAAATCTTTATTGTATAATAAATAATTTGCTATATAGACTACGTTTATTGTTGGCGTTTTACACAAAATGCTAAATGCTCATATTTTTAAGTCACTTTAGATAAAAGTGTTTGTTTAAATCAATAAATGTAATGTACATTTAAAAACATTCATAATTTACATAAATCTAGCAGACGACTCCAGACCAGGGTCCTCATTTTTAACCATTGCGTATGCACAAAACAGGGCTTAAAAGATGCGTACCCCACTTCCTGCGCAAAAGGTGGGATTTATAAAGTGAAAACTGCGTGCAATTCTCAAGTTTCTGGCGTACTTCAATTTTAGTATTCTTCGCATACTTTTATAAATAAGGCCCCTGATCTGCACTGGATCCGTTTCGGACCTGCCAACTTCGGCCCAGATCCGGTGCGGATAATAGCAGCCATTATAATAAACTATAACATACTGTAGTTTATTTTGTAAGCGCACAAGTCTAAAAGTGTTCATGCAGTGAGAAACACCCGCATAGAGGCACATTGTCAACACCATTACTTTATTATTTTAAATCTTCCTGCATACAAAAGCCCCTCTGTCCTTATGTATCTGCCTGTGGATCATTGTTTTGGTTTTTAACCAGTATGTTATGCATCTGGCGCAGGTACGTTTCCTCTGGAGTTATGCTTGAATCAACTGATAATGTCATTGTGAGAAAACCCAATGTCAGATTTTTGTGAGAAAGGGATGAATACGCAAACATCTTTTAAGTGTGGTGAAAATAAATAAATAGAGTTTTAAGGGAATTCCCTCTGAAAGCTGCATGAAATATCATCGAGTCTTTGAAGATCCAAACTACTATGAAACCTTTAAGCAACTTTAATATCATAATTCATTGTTTGCATTTCTTTTCTCAAAGCAAGGTTGATTTTATTACTTCATAGCACACCTGTGGGAACTTGCCGCTGGCTGTCACCTGCCTAAAAATCACGGTACTGTATACAGTATTGTTTTCTGCAACCGTAGCTTTGTAGAGAGATTAAAATGAGTAGTTGCATTATTGTTTCCAAATATTTATTAACTCTGTATGTTTTTGTCATTTCATTTAGACGTTTTTACCTGTTTTTGTTCCTGTATGTTGTGCGATGATATTGTACGCTAAAAGAATTTGTCCCATAAAATGTTGAAATTTAATACGAATCTATTGTGAGAGAAAACAAACTTACTCTCATGCACCGATAAGGCACTGGGGCTGCAGCAATTGTTTGGAGGCGAGCTACTATGGGTTTATGCCCAGGGGCTTATCCGTTCACTTTTTATGGAGGTAAAGATAATTAAAGGAGTTCCAGCAACACCCATACATTCTCATGTTGTCTCTTTAGAAGTGACACCAGAAGTAATGTGCGGATACCTCTGTCTATGATAAAATAGGCTATAGGCAGAGATAATAACCCATACAGTATATGCTCAGATGTAAAAGCTTGTCGTCTTTCAGAGAGTGGGTGTGGTATTGAATCTAGTCTGTCACTGGAAAGGCGTTGAACATTATCTTGTCTTTAAATGCTCTTGGTATCACCTCGAATAAGTGCTTTATAGATGTTTACATTTATGAACAGAATGCAAAATGTTGAAAATGCAATTGGTCCCTAGCTGTCATTGGGGTGGCACCCTTTCAAAAAGTACCTAAAGAGCTCATATTAGTACCTCAAAGGTCAGGCCCGGATTAACACAGTGTAGTGCCCCAGTGACCACATTTGAAGTGCCCCCACCCAAAAAAAAAAAAAAAAAAATAACAAAAAAAAAAAAAATATATATATATATATATATATATATATATATATAAAATCTCTAGTCATTTACAGCTCCAGACTAACTTTTTTGTTATAAGGCGCACTGTAGCCCCAGACTGAAAATTTTAGGAGCACCAGCAGGAAATTTGGGGCCCACCTTCAATCAGCCTGCAATCCAATTATTCACATTTTTTTCCAAAATAACTGCATTACTGAAAACTACTTAGTAGACTTATGCAGTTGCTGCACATGTCATTATGCACAATTGATGAAACTTTCAGAATAGGAAGTTATGAACCAAAGAATTATAAAATCCCCTTAACTAATTCTTGTCATAAGATATATACATATACAATAAGTTATATCCAGATAGCATATTGTAATGAGATGAGTGGCATGGCAATATAAATACTTGTATCCTTTACACGTTTCCTCATCTTTCATCCAGTTTTCCTTAACTGGGCACTGATGTAGACCTTTATTCTCATCTATAATGTTTTTGGTGTTAATGTAGGCTAAAAGTTCTCCTGCTCTCTTTATCTCTCATCTCTGCAATCTCTCATTTTAAATTGTTCGCGGTTCTGAGTAAAATGTGTTGACTTTACCCGGGCTGCATAGACCCATCGGTAGAATCAGCTGAGCGTATGGTGCTATTAAACGTTTGACGCATCATGCAATTGAGCGGTTAAAACCCGATCGCGCATTCCGTATTTTTGCCACGTGTGCCCGCACGTGCGTGAGTACTTGTTAAAAACATTTTGGTCGCAGTCTGGAGCCCTTGGTGCCCCCCTTTTGCCTGGTGCCCCAGGGCACTTGCCCAATCCCATCTATGGATAATCCGGCCCTGTCAAAAGTAGATATTGGTGTCAAATGTATACACATCTGTACCTTATTGGTAAATATTAGGACCTTCTGTGGGGTACTGCCACAGTGACAGCTTTGACCATTATGTGCAAAATTTCGGACACCACTATAAATGCCTGTCCTCATCTATGTACATGATATTTTCAAAACATAATTCTATGCAGTTTGGTTGTTTGTGATTGAAAACCAAACTTTTTACTCCTGTTAGGGTGAAGATTTGCAGAAACTACAGTTGCAGCACTGTCATATAGTCTAGTATTTGGCCTGTGACGTTGTTGTTCGTGTCAATCCCCATCTGTTGTTTTGGCATGCTCTTGACAGTGCTTCATGGGTTTTTGCGTGTTCTTGTGAAAGCGAAGAGTTTTTTAACCAAGGAGGGGAAAACTCTTTTTAGAGTCTGTAAGGTGTCCCATTGGTCATTTTGGGTTTCAAAAGGGTGCTCATGGGTGCCCCCTTTTCAGTCAATATGCACCCCTGATGCGTACTTTTTAGGACTTGTAGCCAGATTGTTTATGGTGACATTTAGGACAGGGTCTGTAAAGTAGCGTGATCAGAGCAGTTTTATTTCCTATACTGACATATTTCCTATTTACTCTGTTTATAAAAATACCCATGTACGTGTGGACTACAAGTCTTCTCGGGTCCAGAGAAATGTACCCTACCCGAAATGACTCAAATCACTTTTGACCCGAACCCAACGTGCATGAATTTTTTAAAACTCTTTCCCAGCCATTAACTTGTCAATTTAGAGAAAACGATTCCTTGCCAATGACGAGTTTTTCCGGTTTTGCGCAATACCACTATTATCCACCAGGCTCTTCCGCAACTTATACAACCCGGAAGTATTGCCCTAGGGGAAACAGCTGTATGTCCGTGTATGTTTTGAGGATCACTCTTAATCTTATCTTGATGGAAAGTCCTTCATCAAAATGGAATTATCTCAGCTTTTTGCTCAAAATTTGTTTTTTGTTTTTTGCAGAAACCTACCCATATTTGAGAGGTGATCACAAGTGAATTAATGAAGGTAGGATGAAACTTTTTTGTTTGAAAGCAGAGGGTCTGTTCTTATCATTTGATTGAAAATTATTGTATGTTTATATTTAAGAAGAACATTTTCTGGAAGGCATTCAACTTTTGTGAAAATCATGAAAAATGCTGGCGGGAAAAGAGTTAAAGAAAGACCAAACCCAAGAAAACCATGAGACCCGAGTCCGACCCGAAATATTGTGGCATTTTTTTACCTGACTGGTGACCTCTGAACCAATTTGGCCCGCTGCTCCATTTTTTTTTCATTTACTATCTGACGACAACACCACAAGTGTGCATTTAAAATTGATTGACAGGTCTGGCTCAACGAAAATTAACTTACCGCTAAACCCACGATGTCGCAAGCGCTCTTGGCAAACAGAGGGTGAGTTGGAAAAGGACTAGATGCACATACGCGAAGGAGATCGTGTCTTTTCAGGTCTGTTTGGCATTAATTACCTGAGGCCGCTATATTATAGACGGTTTCAGCAGTAACAACATAAACAAGTAGCTTTCGTGGTCATCATGTAACTTCCGGTAAACTCTGCTAAGAATAAATAACAACAAAGTTATTTTATAGTAATTTATTTATAAAACAAGCAAAATAAACAACACATAGATTACCTAAACTGTAAAAAACACTTGCTTCCTTAAAATGTTTTGTTAAATCAACTTAGGGGCTGCTTACACTAGGTATTAAGATGTGTTTTCATCGATTGGATCACAAGTGGACGAGAGAGACACATTACGTTTACACCTGGTATTTAAATCTGTCTCTTTTGTCCACTTTCGACCGCTTCTGTCTTGAATACTATGAGGGGGTGGTCTGTCGAGACGGTGGGCGAGTCTCTCTACTGTCATTCAAACGCAAGGCGGTAGTAATTATGAGTTTATATGGACGCAAACTAATATTATGTCAGAGTCCACTGCTTGTTTAGCAAGTAAATATGCTGCACAGTGTTTTCTACATGTATATGTTAGAGCAGGGGTCACCAACGTGGTGCCCGCGGGCACCAGGTAGCCCGCACAGAGTCTGTGAGGTGCCCGCCAAAGCACATTCTATTAAAAGTCTCAACTATAATATTTATTCATTACATATTTTTTATATTAGCTTGGCTTGGTTTACGTATGTTAAGTAAAACAAAAAAGACTATATCAAAAAGTAGCCCTCCAGATTGTTTTATACATTGTGGTAGCCCTTGCTTATAAAAAGGTTGGAGACCCCTGGGTTAGAGCTTTCTCTGAATTTTCAGTGCAATTGATGAAATAGGATCGCGCAAATTTCACACGCTTTCAAAACGAAACTACGGAGATCAGCCGCTTTAGTTTTATCAATGAAAATAGCGCTGTTCACCATGTGTTCGCGCCATAAGTCAGAAAAGACGTAAAACATTGTGCTCAGTACCTCAGATTAGATAAATGGGCGGAGAGAAGGCGGTCGCGTGTGGCTGTTCGAACACATTCAACCACATGTTTTTTACACTAAAAAAGCAATCCGATCGAAAGGGGTTTCGACTACCTCTGAATGTGGTTGAAAGTGGTCGAAAGTGGACAAGCTCAAAACGTTATGAACACCTTTTACACCTGCCATTAACGTCATCCACTTGTGATCCGATCGATGAAAACACATGTTAACGGCAAGTGTAAACAGCCTCCTAGATTTACAAGTCATCTCAACAGAGATGAGTTGTCACAACTTATAAAATATAGTTGAGAAAAGTATTGTCTCTAGTCAAGATAAATAATATTAAGTTGAAATGACTTGTAATTCTGAGTTGATTCAACAAAAATTTTTAAGGCAGCAAAGTATTTTTACAGTTTAGGAAACATTTATTATTTTCGACGAGGTATTTCTTCAAGAGTTCAGTTTAGCATCTAGTCAGACCAATAAAAAAACAGATGTGAAACTTTTAGACCCGAACTCGCTGGGGTCTCGTGTCGGAGCTCGGGTTATCGAATTTAAGTGGACCTGTGAAGACCTCTAGTGTGGATTAGGGATTAGTGTGTTGTCCCTAAAATAACACAGATTTTGTTGTTCTTACCACAACTGCTTTTGCAGTGCAGATACATTAGAAATATTGTTTGTAAAACAATCATACCGCACCAATAAATCCTTGCAAAATTCATTTTTTAAAGATTTTAAAATCCAAGGGATCAAATATCATCTCAATATGGATAATTGTCCTTGTTTCATGTCTCCTTGTATTAAATAAAGTAATAAAAATGTATTCTTTAATATTTCGAAGACCAACTACTGTAAGTTAAATCTGCACATGCATAGGTTTAATCGAGTCTGATTAAGTTGAATGTGTAAAGTCGATTGTGTTGCCTTCAAGGGCACAACCTCTTTCAGTCACACATCTGTAGACACAGACAAAACACCCCACCGAGTAACTTCCGAAACATGTTCATACCTGACATTCCTCTCTGTTCCCATGTCAGTGCATGCAGCGGCTGACATTTCCAGAATGAGAACCGGGTCATTGGGGTCACCGAAAGGATTATTCCAATTCAACACAAATTTGGCAACGTTTGAGCTCCTCATTCAACGCCAGGTTTCAGTCTCATGTTTACCGTTCTGAACAGCGGCCAGGCAATCACCCAGTTGCCAACAGATTTGATCAGCGAGTGCTAACCACAGTGTGACTAACAGGCATTTAGATCTTTAGATCTAAGCCATTTCTTCTTAATCCTTTTTTTTATTTTAAGACAGATTGGAAATCAATCAAAGACTGAACATCTCAATGACAGATGATGCATAGCTTACTTTACAGAAACAATTCTGACTACCTAATATAAATACCTAGAGGAAAGATATAGTTTAATCAGATTTGCCCACCCAGGATTGCACCTGTTCCCGCTATTATGATATCTATCTGTTTTCCAAAACCTTTTTTGAAGCTTTATTTGAGTTGGGCCACCTACATTTACATTTATGCATTTGGCAGACATTTTTATCCACAGTGACTTATTACAGATTTATCAGTATTTGTGTTCCTGGGAATCGAACCCCCATGACCTTTGCATTGCTTATGCTCAGGTTGGTTAACATTTAGACTAAAAGCTGCAAGTATAAAACCGATCGTTTGTGACAATAAACATTGTGTGTTTTGACTTGGATCTGTTCCTGTTGTGGCTTGCATGCTGGTTCTTGATTGTGGGCAAGCACAACATCTACTTTTGGCATAAATATTTTAAAGTCAAGATGAAGGCAGAATTAAACCAGGTCAACTTAATGTGGGGCAATGATTCAATGATTCAAGGAGGTCTTCTCAAGACACTACAGTATGTACTGGCACAATTGTTTGTTTTAATGAACAAAGTTTACAGGCACTGTTAAGAAAGTGATGCCAGACAGAAAATAAGCATAAATCACATTCTTAAAAATAAAAGTGCTACACCAGGGGTCTTCAACTACTTTTCTTCAAGGGCCAGATTTTAAAATTGTAAATTTTATATGTATTTCTCTTATATATTTTTTACTATTACCTATTACAGTGGTTTTCAAACTGGGGGCCGGGAGATGGTGCCAGGGGGGCCCCAGTTTTATGACATTTTATAAAATACATTCATTTATCATGAATTCTGTGTAATTAAACCTAAAACATAATAAGCCAACTAACCAACAGCACTACTAGGTATAATTTTATATGTTTTGTTTAATTAAAATATTACATTTTAAAACTGTTTTTGTCATAAATTTTCTTTCGGGGGGGCTGCGAAAAAATGCACTGTACAGAAGGGGTGCCGCACGCTGAAAAAGTTTGGGAACCACTGACCTATTATATATATTATTATTATTATTAAATCTGTTATACATTGTTGTTTTTGTTACCTTTTGTTTAAGGTCATATATTAAAAAAACATGCATTTTCAAAAAAAGATGCACTTTTTTATATTTTAAAAACAATTGCAGTTTAACATTGCAAGAACCAAATGTTAATAGTTAAACTATGAACATTGCAAAAAAAGTGCAAGTGTAAATAATCAACACATGTATTTTTGTACAGCACTAACTGTAATGCAAAGCTCTTTAACTTCTTTTGTTTCTAACTTTTTAACTTTCATAAATTGTTACATTTCAAGTATTCACAACATATAGCCAGTCTTCTCCTACAACCTTAAATTGAATGTCATGTTTTCTTATTTTACATTTTAAATAAGCTTAACCATTTTTGCTTTTTACAGTACATTTGGACACGACTGTCGGAGTTTGCCCCCTAGTGGCAGTCGTAATGAAGTTTCAGTTTCATCGTAAATCCTTGTCAACAAAGCTCATTCCAGCACGAGAGCCTTTAAACTACAAATATATTTATAGTTAATAATTTACTTATCAATAATCAATCTTTTTTAAGGGTTCATATGAAGAGTTTGGTTCAAATATGCAATAAATCAATTTTGACAAATTTTGGCAAAAACATGTTTTCTATACCAGGTGTCAAGATGAAAACCACTATTTTCTGTTACAAACAAATCCATAGTTTGATTTTCAAAGATTTATTATAAAAACTGAAAAAAAGGTTTTTTGTTCAAAATGCTATAAATCTATTCAATCAATAAATGTACATTTATCTTTGCCATGTTATATTCATTTAGTTGACTAGTGGTATACACTGATAACAAAACATTAATGCCATTAATCAAAACACTTTGTCATATTAAAACACTGTCATTGCTGAGTTATACTTGGGACGGCGTCGCTAAAATTTTTTCACAGCGATCAGCTGTAAAATGTTTTGGTCCTGCTCGATTTTCGCTGGCTTCGAGTATAATAATATAAAGTTTTTGATAATATCCCCTGGGATCAATGTGTTAGCATGACAGAAGCTTGACGCAGTCGGGAGAACAAACAACAGCTGACAATTTTCCTTGACCCGAGTGCCTCTTGCGTAAATTATTAGATGTTGATGGCTTGCGTTTCTTCCCCGTCACAGAAAACCAGCAAATGTTTATCAATGCCATCAAATTACTATTTTGTTTTTGTTTGTTTATTGATCACGAAGTACAAAGAAGATGAGGAAAACTAGGATTCTGTGTGTATTCAAAGCGCCGCCATTGTTGTTTACAATGCATGTAATGGAGCTAGGGTGGCCATTCGTGCCAGTTCCGCCGGACACGTCCCGAACATGTTTTCAGGTTCGTTCTCCGGAAGTCCCATTGCTCGACAGCATATACATCATCGAGGTTCTCACATTACAGTTAAATACATTAGAAAATTAAGATTTATTTATTTTAAGACATACAATCATTGTAGTTTCATTCTTACCTTGAAATGTAACGGTTGCTTTTCTGAAATTAAACCCGAAATATTAAACCTTGATGACGTATGCGGTCGACCAACGCGACTTCCGGAGAACGAACCCGAAAACATGTTCGAGACGTGTCCAGCGGAACTGGCACGAATGGCCACCCTAAATGGAGCGCTGTGACTTGTTGAGAGGATTTATTGCATTTTGCAGAAAAGGAGGAGTGGCGTTTATCGCGTTTTGGGAAAAAAGGGAGAAAAGATGACAGAATAGCACTGCGGATATTGTATTTTGCGTAAAATTATGAATTTTCTTTTTAATACTGACCTGATACAATACTGATTTTGGCGGTAACTAATTTTTTAAAATGCTGTTTTGGAACCAAACTCTTCAGATGTAGCTGATAAAGTTAAACAAAAAAGTCTGCTGCACGTGAGTGAAACGTGAGTCAATGTCAAATAAGACATTCACCCTGTTTGTACTTGTGAACTTGTTTAATCCTCTGTTGTGCTTCTTTTTCTGACCCTGCCCCATTCAAAGGCCTCCATTCCAAGGTGAAAATCTCCTGTGGTGTAAACTTTGCTGTCCCACACTGTGAATGGGGTCAAAGTCTACAGCAGGGCCCCACAGTCTCAGTACACCTGTCATTACTCTCATACAGCGTCGTCTAATGAGGTGGAGCCCATCGTAATTCCTAAGGACACTTTGCTGTATCTCCACAGTGGGCCCCTGATCTCTCGCCTTTCAGAAACAAAGCGTACGGAAAGCCTCCTTCTTCGAATGGCCCTGTAACACTCATGGATTTAGGTGAAGTGTACTTGAGCAGGTCGGACCATTGCCATTGCTGATTGGCCCCCTGTAGAACTTCGGTGGTTTGGGTAGGGTGTGAATGAAAAGCAGTTCTCTTCAGTGCCTGGCCGTATTAGTGACACAGCGTCACACGGTCAGAAACACGACACAACAATGTCAAGTGACACATTCCACAAATTTGAAAAGAGTATTATAGTGTCAGAAGTGCACTGATATTCCTTGACAAGGTTAATCCAATTGCATTGAGTGGCTAATGCTGCATCCAAAATCGTGTAAGCTACTGTGATAATACTTACTAAAATAAATGAAGTACCTACTGCTTTATTGTTAAAACAGTATGTTCTATGTAGTACAGGTATGTGTAGGTGCAGTACAAATTCGGACCTACCGCATCCGCCATTTTTCATTGTTGTGACCCATATATGTCCTTTGGCCTATGATGTAATCAGAACAACCATGACCATTAATTATGTATGCATTGTTTAATAACTACAATTAAAGGTGCAGTGTGTAGATTTTAGCATGTAGCGGTGAGATTGCAGCCAATGATTCAGTCCACAGTTCACCCCTCCATTTCGAAACGCATAGAGAAGCTACGGTGGCTGCCACAGGACAAACATGTCGTCTGAGATAACCATTGTTGGGGGTAACGTATTACAAGTAACGCGCATTACGTAATAATATTACTTTTCTGAAGTAACGAGTAAAGTAACGCATTACTTTATAAATGTACACATTAAAGGACAAGTTCTGTATTTTACACTTAAAGCCCTGTTTTCAGATTTTTTATGATGAAATAGAACGGTTTTGACTGAAATTTGGACATATGCTGCTGGCCCAAGAATTTTCGGCTTCTGTGTTATCACCCCAACCCCTCCCGCCCCAACAATGGCTGCATAGGTGCACTGGAACAATCCTTCATAAAATGGATTCAACTTTGTTTCGTTTACAAAGACGTGAAACTCACCAAGTGGTCCAGGGGTGTTCACTGGTATGCTCCCACAAAAATCGCTGCAAAAGATGCATTCCAACAGGTTTTATCGTAGTTTTTTCCAACTCCATTGACTTGTATTAGATGTGCTGTGAGGTACGGTATTACTCCGTCGCCGGAAACGGAAATTGAGTTGTTTGTATTCTTGCAATTGGCAAAGGTGGATTATCGCCACCAACTGGGCTGGAGTGTCTATTATTCAAGCTCTCAACGGAAGAATGTACGGGCGTGAGGCATTTGGCGTTTGGAAAAAAAACGCACGTGATACACGTCTGGATCTGAACTTTACTTCTGGTTTCGTTTTTTTTAATGGTCTGACTAGTTGCTAAACTGATCTCTTGAACAAATGCCTCGTCGAAAATAACAAATGTTTTGGTTTCCTGGGTAATCTATGTATTGATTTTGCTTGTTATATAAATAAACTACGTTTAAAGTACTTTGTTGTTGTTTATTATTAGCGGAGTTTACCGGAAGTTACGTGCGGACCGCGACATCCGCTTGTTTATGTTGTTACTGCTGAAACCCTCTATATATATATATATATATATATATATATATATATATATATATATATATATATATATATATATATCTCGTTCAATGCCGATCTCCACTAATAATACGTGGCCAATAACTATTCTGAATCGGACAGCCGATCTTATTACAGCTATTTCAGGTACTACGGCTTTTGATCAGTATCGATCTAAAATCACTGTTAGTTTGAATCGTTTATAGCATGCATTTGAAAAAGCAACACTCGTCAAACATAATTATTAAACATAATCTTTATTATCGTGAAAATACCTGAAAAGGTTTGAAGAACAGCAAAATAAATATATCCTTCAGCCATTTCATGGAGCTGCATATCATCACAGCTGCGTGTGTATTGTTCTTCGTCTACAGCGCATTTTGAGTTTCTGCATGAGAGCGCCCCCTGGCTTTTGGATGTAGCAGAATTTCACCGTAATTTATTGAGAAACATAGCAAGCCTTGTCGGACGATCGATCGGAGCATCCCTAAGTACCCGACACATTTCTTGGCGCGCATTTTTTAAAAGTAGTAATTGTTTAAAAAGGTTAATTGACATCTTTATTTCAAACAATCCAACTGACCCCAACTAAAATTTTTGGATGACTCGTAACTGCAGGTGACCGCAGGCACCCGCTCATTTTGGATCAACCCACGCATCACTGACACACGTCGAAAGGATTTATGATAAATCCTAAAACACTAACTTAAAGGTATAGCGGAGGATTTTCTCGAATTTTAGAAAAGAACCGCCTTCTCCACTTTTTAAAAAAATGCAAATGCACAACACTCTTGATTGACAACTAGGAGGACCAATAGTCTTGATGATCCACCCGGAAATAGAAAATCCTCCGCAATACCTTTAACACTAAACTCTTGATTACAAATTAGATTAAGCAAGTATCTGGCAAACGCGATTGTCTCTTTTATCATAAACCCTTTAGATGCGTCTGCAGCATGCTCGTATTTTGACATCACACATGATGCACATAAGTTCACATGACGAGCTACATACATATTGTGACGAGCTTAGCATCGTGCACCCTCGAAAAAGAAATCACCGGCCGCCACTGTATGGGAGTATAAGGGAAAATGGCTTTTTAATAATATCCTTAGCCACCACCCTGAACATCCCATTGTCACAAAGCGTGTTGTGCAACACATTAACTTTTACCTGTTTGGTTTACACACGCAGGCTTAAGGACACTAAAAGTTCAGTTAACATGTACTGGTTTATAGGTAGGGAAATAGTTACTGGCTAACCTTCTCATACAGGACTATTCAATAGTGAGAAGCACTCATTAAAAAAGCCAATGGGAAATTTCTGAAAGAGGACCCTTAAAATTCCAGCTGACCCCCTCTGAAAAACTGCATCTGCTTCACAAACTACCGTATGTGCATGGGAAAGTTGCTTTAAAACGGATAGACACAATATAGCGTGCGTGTGTGTGTGTGTGTGTGTGTGTGTGTGTGTGTGTGTGTGTGTGTGTGTGTGTGTGTGTGTGTGTGTGTGTGTGTGTGTGTGTGTTACACCCAGTTTTACTTCATTGTTTCTCTTTTAGATTTTTGCTTTTTTCTGCTTTGTTTAAAATTACTTTGTGCCTGTATCTTCTAACAAGGTCACAGAACGTGATACTGTCTTTCCTCCAAAGCAGAAATGATATTGGTCTTGGTGATTTCTATTATATCCCAATTTGTAGAGATTAAATTTCTTGTCTGAAAAATAATATGTCTGGACTCCATTCTGTAATATGGCAATTACAAACAGCAACACAAAAACGTATGTATAATTATGCAATACAAGTTGCACATCATGTATTGCAAAATAAAGATTTTGGTAACACTTTACAATAATATTGTATGTAGCTAACATGAACTACAGTAAAACAAATAAATGAAACCAAACACCTTGTTGACCTTGCTTACATAGCTATATTGGCAAATCCGTCATGTTACTAAATTCAAGTTTATTTTGGCTAGATGTGGGTTACTCATGTCTGGACTATATCAGGGCTAAACCTAGACGGTGACATGACCCAGTATTTTTCATGTATAAGATCTATATGCAGTTACACCCAAAGACCATGCAAATGCTCTATGACTCATGTCAAAAGGCTTTACACATGCAGTGAAAATCTCATTCACAACAAGGCTCGGATGTTTGCCATCCTGGACACATTCCTGTGGATCATTCCTCATCCACTTGCCTTGCTGTGAGTGTCTGCATCAAAGTTGTGTCAATAGTGGTCTTCGCCTTTAATAGTGAGTCACAATGTACATACAAGAGATGCTTTTACACAAGAAACCGTGACATATTAGCCAAGAATGGCTTTATTTTATTGCAGCTTAGTGTTTCATTGTTTACATGTGGTGTGTAAATCACCTGAACTTCACGTGGGTTTCATGTCACACATCATCCAGTGAAATCTGTTCATTCAAACACAGCTTTGTCATTCTGCCTCTCTCTATTCCATCTGCATGCCTGGCAAGAAAGGCAATGTTTGCACACCAATCACTTTTCTTTTCTATCCCTTGAAAAGAAGCTGTCACTGACCCCATCACACGCTGTGCCAAGCAAACAACACCAAACAGAAAGAGTGATGATTTCAAAACGGCAGGAAGTTTTTTACTTGATATGCTTTTAGATGAATGCATTTTTTTTTTTAGTTACTTTTATTGGTGTTTGCAATTTAACATTTTTTTAGTGGGCGTAAACACAAGCCTGATTTCACTTAACATTTGCTTTAGAAATCTCTTAAAGGGGACATATCATGAAAATCTGACTTTTTTGTGTTCCTAAATCAACCTAGAAAAATTTAAAAAGATCAACCCAGTAACTTAGTTTTGGTAAACCATTCTCTGCAAGCATGTGAAAAAATAGGTCATTGAAATTTAGCTCCCCTTGTGATGTCAAAAGGGGATAACACCGGCCCTTAATCTGCACTATCCAACCACGGCACTGCCATTTAGTGCAAAGATCAGCTCATTTGCATTTAAAAGGACACACCCCTACAAAGTGGCAATTTTATTAAATAATATGTTAAATAATAAATTATATGTGGGGTATTTTGAGGTAAAACTTCACATGTGTACTCTGGACACCAAAGATTTATTTTAACTCTTAAAAGTCTTATGAAAGGCCCCCTTTAAGCTAACATGTTCGGCGGCTTTTATACGTTATTATTGTTACTGTAGTTAACAGCAGGGATAGCTTGAGTCATACATGAGGATTTGAGGACTTGTGTTTAGATTTCTTTAATGTTACAATTCTAGCAGATGCATAGTTAATCTTTTAAACATATTAATCTGATTTACATGTTAGGCTAGTTTTATAGTTTACTTAATACAGTATTACTACACTTACAAGCTAATTGTCTACAGACACCAGGGTCAGTTCAGCCATCACTTACATATTGAGCAGCCATTCAAGGATCAATGTGTCCTCTTACACTGCAAAAAATATCTTCAAGAAAAAAAAATCTTAGTATTTTTGTCTTGTTTTCAGTAAAAATATCTAAAAATTACTAAATTAAGATTAATCAAAAAAATCTGCCAATAGGGTAAGCAAAAAATCTTGACATTCTTTCTTAAACACTAAATTCAAGAAAAAAGCAAGAAAAATCTGCTTATACCCCATTGGCATTTTTTTTTTTTTGCTTGTATCATGCACAAAATCACTTAAATTTAATATTTTGGTCTATTTCTTGGGAAGTTTTGCTCATCAAGGAAAAGCACCTTAATATAAGAATGTTTAGATATTTTTACTGAAAACAAGACAAAAATACTAAGAACATTTTTTCTTGAAAATATTTTTTTTGCAGTGTAGTATTTTTGTCTTGTTCTCAGTAAAATATATAAAAATTCTTAAATTAAGATGCCTTTTCTTGATGAGCAAAACGACCCAAGAAATTAAGTCTAACTTTAGACCAAAAATATCAAATTTAAGTGATTTTGTGCATTAAACAAGCAAAAAAATAAATAAATAAATAAATCTGCCAATGGGGTAAGCAAAAAAATCTTGAATTTTTTTCTTAAACACTAATTTCAAGTAAAATGTAAGAAAAATTAGCTTATCCCATTGGCAGATTTTTTTTTTTGCTTGTTTTATGCAGTAAATCACCTAAATTTTATATTTTTGGTCTAAAAACTAGACTTATTTTCTTGGGTCGTTTTTCTCATCAAGAAAAGGCATATTAATTTAAATTTTTTTAGATATTTTTACTGAAAACAAGACAAAAATACTAAGATTTTTTTCTTGAAAATATTTTTTTGCAGTGTAACCAGTGTTTCTTAAACTTATTCAGCATGCAGGGCCCCTTGTGTACGATGCATACTTTCGCACCCCTGCCAAGAAAATGTAAAAACGTAAAAAAATTTAAACTTACAATTTTAATTAAACAAAACATATTTAATGATATAATGATTGGTTAGTAGGCTTATTTTGCTGATGTTTAATAATTACACAAAATTCATGATTGTGATAAATGTGTTTTATAAAATGTAATAAAACATTGAGGGCTACAGGGACGTCGTTAGGCCTATTTTAGGGGGGCTGAAGCTACCCCAAAATGTTCCTAAGCCCCCCTAAATGATTATAAGAACAGTAAAATTTGATTTATCAAAAACCGTTTCCTCATTAATATTTAGACTCAACAAATGTTATATATCCAGCTACAAAAAAACATCTGACAAGTCGGACAGAATACGCTAGATAAATGTCGAACGTCAAGTGACCAAACCGGAAAACGGCGATCGCTTCCGGTTGCCTGTATTAGTGATGGGTCGTTCGCGAACGAGCGGCTCTAAGAGCTGATTCTTTGTAGCGAACGAGCAGAGCCGAATCTTCAGACGCAGGCAGGGAAGCCGGCTCTTCTAAGGGAGCCGAGCCAGAAGAGCCGAATCTATGAAAAGAGCCGGACTGCCATCACTAAAATGTAGAGCCAGCGCTTGAACCGAAAGAGCCGAATCAATGAAGAGAGCCGGACTGCCCATCACTAATACACACGCTAGTACGCACGCTAATGGTGAAATAAAGATTGGTAAGTGTCGTGATACGGAGGAGTGAAATTGTAAGTTGTTTTTAATTACCTGCTGGCTGCTTACCTTTAGCTACGTTTTCTTGAGGTAAAGGAATGGGAATATTTTGGTTTGCTATTATTAGTCTTGCACAAGCAAAATACAAGAAATTGTTAACTTAGCAATCTAATCACAACTCTTTATTCTTTGCCAACAATATAGGCCTAATAATCTTTAAAATAAAATATCTCTAAAATAAAATATCGTAGGCTTAAGATGAGTAAATGCCCACACTCTCCACAGATACACATGTGAAACAAAAATGAAAGCAGTCATACAGTACATATTATACAGTAATCATTACTCCAAATCTTTTATTCCTTCCGCCATCAGGTTATTGTATTTATACAGTAGCCACTTTAAAAAGGATCCATATCAATAGCTTACCTGGTAAAATACCGCCTTTTTGTTGTTGATTTATATTATACATTGTATTCATTTGGCAGAATAAATCATCTTTAATTGAGAAATGCTCAAACCTGTGTGTTGTCAAATATCACTATGACTTTAAAACTCTAGTTCTTGGGTTAAACTGTATGCAAGTCAAACAAAATTGCAATCTGATTGAACCTATCCACCATAGCATTCTGTGTGTGGACAACTTAATATAGAAATTATATATAGTATGCTATTACTTTATCATACAGTTACAAAAGCATACAGATAGCATTTAAGTCATTGCTTATAGAATAACTAATCAGGAGCAAAGTCTGGCCTAAATTCCCCCATGCAGCTTTGATGTGTCTAAAAGCTAACATTACAGTATCTTTTATTTAACAGAGTAGAAATGGAAGAGGAGGATATGTCTGTCATGTTTTACTTGTTAACATCTTGGTTTCTTGACTGGTTGTTGACATAATTGTAGCTCAGATGTGAGTGCAAAAATTTTGCAAACACAAGTTACAAATACTCTGTGGGCTGAGCCCCCCCTGTCTTCCAATCCTAGTGACGTCCCTGGAGGGCTACGACCCACAGTTGGAAATGCACTGCTCAAAACACATCTGAAATGTCCCATGATCCTTAATGGGTAAAAAAGCTAAATATAAGGGTGCACAGTGTGGCTGTGACATTAATAACTTACAATTGTCTTTGTCAGAAACGAATAAATATATAAGGAAAGTCAGTATCTGCAATGATAACAGCAAAAACATTCAAAAACATTCATACTCGCACCCTTAACAGTTGAGATGTTGTCCTTTGGCGCCCCCATGTGACTAACACGTGTAACGGACGACAGATTTTGGTATCGCACCATTTGACAGATTTTTTTAATCCCTGGGTTTTGACTTGTCCTAGATAAATCAAAGTGGTTTCGTTTTGATTGTTGCAAGTTTATCACTTTCCCATGAACTCGTTACTTTATTTAGAAAATGACCTTCAGCGTGTTAGATTTTTTTAATTTGTTACAATGCGCAGTAGACGTATTTAAACCCAAGCAATTTAATCAAAAAGTTATTGACTTTTGTGCTTTGTGTAAACACTTTAATTCTAATTTATATCACCTTTATGACTTTAATAATTCTCTACGTGGGAACAGTCAACAGGAAAACTTACATTATTTCCATGCTAAATCAAACAGATCTTCTCTGATAAATCCAAAAACACATCTAAAAATATCGCTTTCTTTTCTAAATACACCGTTAGACCTTACTAGACCAGTAAAACGCTGTAATAAATGGAGAATGCTTATTGGCTGAGGTCTTGCTTTGTGTTTTCTCATTTGCTATTTGAAATTCAAGGCGTTTTCTGATTGGATAAAAAAGTCAGCGCTTAGTCAACGCAGAGACAGGATTGGCTCATTAAGTAGGTTAGTGTACCGCTTAGTTATGCCAGCCACAGGAAAGTAGGTCATAGCGAATGATAACTACCAGTGCCGTCCACATACGACTGGTCATCCATGTGCTTTCCTGCATTCTCCATGTAAGTATATAATTAATGTGTTCGCTAAACGTGTTCAGTTGTGTAATGTATATTTTATATCTTAAAATGATGCACTGCTTTTTTGTATTGTCACCTCTAGTGAACTGCCTTTAACTTTTAAAGCTGTAGACTAGTAATGACTATTTCAGTTTTATTTTATTATGTAGTTAATTCTATGCAACCCAAGCTGTCATACAGATACAACGTCTCTGTGTCACTTATATGTCTGATGACATTACATTTGTACAAGTCAACATGCTTAAACTCTTGGTCTGAGCGCATTAAAGTCTGTGTGTCTCAAATAATGATAGAACTGTACAACACGTTCCGGTGCGGTGTCTCAGGATACTGTATTTTGGGCATCATGGGGTATTCAGCATTTTTGGACATTTGGAGATTGAGTATTTTTGGGCATCAAAGGACAATTCAGCATTTTGGGGCATCATATGGGGGATTCAGCATTTTTGGACATAATAGAGAGATAACCAGTATTTCAGTATCAGATCAGTATTTTGGTATTCAGCATTTCTGGGTATCATGTATTCAGTTTTATTGGGGGGCATCTTTAGGGCATTCTGATGGTGGGGCATAATAGGGACATTCAGTATTTTTGGGGCATCAGGGGAGGATTCAGAATTTCTGGGCTTCATATGGATGCCAGTATTTTTGGACATCTTATGGATGTCCATCATTTTGAGCATCTTTGGGGCATTCAGCAAATTTAGGCATCACAGAGGCATTAAGTATATTTTGGAAATCAACATCATAGGGGTATTCCTAATTTTTGACCATCACAGAGGGATTCAGTATTTGGGGCATCAAAGGGGCATAAGCTTATTTGGGCATCACAGAGGAATGTTTTTGGACATCATATGGGTGTGCAGCGTTTCGCACAAATGCTGAATACCAAAAATACTGAATGCCCCTGCACCTGCCATAATAAATCTACCTATTATATCCAGAAATGCTGAATATACCTATCATGCCCATGAATACTAAATGTCCCTATGATGCCCCAAAATGCTGAATCTCTTTGAGCATCATAGATGCATTCTGTTTTTTGGGCATCATAGGGGCATTCAGCAAATTTAGGCATCACAGAGGTATTCTGTATTTTTTGGACAGCAGTATCATAGGGGTAATTAGCATTTTGAGCATCATAGTGGTATTCTGTTTTTTTGGGCATCCTTGGGGCATTCAATATGTTGGGGCAAAGTAGGGATTATTTAAAATTTTTGGTGATCATAGAGGATTCAGTATTTTTGGGCATCATAAGGCCATCAGCATATTTGGGCATTACAGAGGAATATTTTTTTGGACATCATATGGGTATGCAGCATTTTTGAGCGTCAATGAGGCATTCTGTCTTTGGGGGCTTCTTGGGGGTATTCTGCAAATTTGGGCATCACAGAGAGTATTTCAGTATCACAAAGAGTTTTCAGTATTATTTGGACATCAACATCATAGGGGTATTCAGTATTTTTGAGCATCATAGAGGCATTCAGTTTTGTGGGCATCTTTGGGGCATTCTGTATGTTGGGTCATCATAGGGACATTCAGTATTTTTGGGCATCAGATGAGTATTCAGCATTTCTGGTTTTCTTATGGATACCAGTATTTTTGGGCATCATAGGAGGATTCAGTATTTTTGGGCATCACAGAGGCATTCCGTATTTTTGGACATCATATGGGTGTGCAGCATTTTTAGCATCATAGGGGCTTTCTTTTTTGGGAGGGGGGTTACCTTTGCGGCATTCAGCATATTTGGGCATCACAGAGGATTTTTTTGGACATTATATGGGTGTGCAGCTTTTTGAGCAGCATAGAGGCATTACGTTTTTGGGCATCTTTAGGGCATTCAGGGAATTAATTTGGGCATCACAGAGAGAGTATTTCAGTAACACAGAGAGTATCTAGTATTTTTGGGCGTCAGCATCATAGGGGTATTCAGCATTTTTGAGCATCATAGAGGCATTCAGTTTTTTGGGCATCTTTGGAGCATTCTGTGTTGGGGCATCATACGGTCATTCAGTATTTTTGGGAATCAGATGAGTATTCAGCAAGCATTTCTGGGCTTCATATGGATACCAGTATTTTTGGGCATCATAGGAGGATTCATTATTTTTGGGTATCATAGAGGCATTCAGCATATTTGAGCATCATAGAGGCATTCCGTTTTTTCAGCATCTTTGGGGCATTTAATATGTTGGGACATCATAGGGCCGGGGTATTCAATATTTTTGGTCATCATATATCGGGATTCAGTATTTTTGGGCATCATAGGGGCATCAGCATATTTGTGCATCACAGAGGATTTTTTTACATCATATTGGTGCATGTTTTGAGCATCATAGAGGCATACTGTTTTTGGGGGGCATCTTTGGGGTATTTAACAAATGTGGGCATCGCAGAGAGTATTTCAGTATCACAGAGAGTGTTCAGTATTATTTGGACATTAACATCATAGGGTATTCAGCATTTTTGAGCACCATAGAGGCATTCATTATTTTTGGGCATCTTTGGGGATTCAATATTTTGGGTCATCCTGTGGGCTTTCAGTATTTTGAGGCATAATGGAGGCATTTATCTTTTTTAGGCATCATACGGGTAATCCGTAATTCCAAAATATTCAGTATTTTGGGCTGCATATAGATGTGCTGCATTTTGGGGCATCAAAGGATTCGCAGAAGTTTTGCATACTTTAAATGTGTGCAGGATAACATAAACATAACGTAACGGTGCATACTATTTTTGTGCATGCCAAAGTCCTTAATAATGAATCCACTTGTTTCTACAAATAATTTCCACCGATTTAGTGGTCTTCATCCTCTATCTGGAAGTGGAGAAACCCTGGAGCTGATGTCTAGGAATGTATGAGTAACTTTGACAGGGTAGATGAAGGATTAAGTATATTAAATATACAATCTTAAGCATTGACATTTCAGACCAGCTGTTAACACGGTTTACGCTTTTGGGCCATTCATTGAGAGCCAGAGCATTTAACTCATCAGCCTTGAAGGAGTGTGTACTCTATCCATAGGGAAATATATGTTCCTAGTTATCCTTATTAATAAATTATATTCATCATTAGTAAACAGGTGCTGTTCGGCAATAATGCCTGTTGTGCAACCTGTTTGGGCATCATGCCATCCAGGTGAAGTTGTACATCATGTCAGGGATTGTGGTCAGTCGGTCTTTTAAGGAGCTCCAGTCAGTACGCTGAAGTCAGATTTTCTGTCCTCCCATGATCCTTTGCTTCAGTACACCATCTGTTGCTCCAGTCATAGACATTACTCACCACATTCTTCACCATTGCTGATAAATTTGCATACACTTACTGGTATAGAGGACAAGTACTACTGTTATTCTCAATTTGTGTTTGGTCTACGGCTTGTTCTCCCTCAGGTCCGGTGCCTGTTTGTGCGTTTCAACAGAAGTTAGAGGCACGAGGAGACGGCTGCTCTCAGAGGTACAGTATGCGCTTTAGGATATTTGAAAATGGAGAGTGGAAGTATTGTCTCATACAAATTTAAAGGAATGGTTAAATTGTTTTGTTCATGCTCTTTTAAACTCATATGACCTATTTGATCATTGCATAATGACTTAGAGATATCATATGGCTTTAGCTTAACAACACCTGTCTTCATTTACGTTTACTGTACGGAAAATAAATGTGGTCTTTTTGCCTTTCATGGAGGAAAGTCATTCAGGGTGTGGAAATGATGACAGTATTTATTAAACCTGAATGCTTTCAAACCAGTATTGTAAGAAATGGTTAGTAAAGATGTAGGAATCCAAAAACTATATCAGCTTATAATTGTTTTATAGGTTTTTGTATGAACTGTATTGAAAATTAAATGAAGTAGGATGCCTGGAGTAAATGGACCAGACTTGCTTTTTAAACGCTAAATTATTTATGGCAACTGTTCATTTGGTCCATTAACATAGTCATTGATGAAATCCAGATAAATAATGTCAGCTCTTTTCCTTCTTTATAAACATCTTGTAAATGAACAGACTTACACAAGTGACCTACATTCACCAGCGCTGCTTTTGTGAACCGCCTGACATTCACACAGATGGTCTTTGGTGTACTTTCTTCTGATGTAACCTACGGTACATTATTTTGATGTCATCTTGTGGTTAATTTGTAACCAAAAGCACTTAGTCTCGCTTCTTACTTAGTATTTTTGTCTTGTTTTCCGTAAAAATATCTAAAAATTCTTAAATTAAGATGTAATTTCTTGATAAGCAAAATTACCTAGGTAAATAAGTCTAGCTTTTAGACAAAAAAATTAAAATTTAAACGAATTTGTGCTTAAAACAAGAAAAAAAATTCTTGAATTAAGTGTTTATGAAAAATTAAACTTATTTCAAGAATTTTTTTCTTATTCCATTGGCAGATTTTTTTGCCTGTTTTTAGCACTAATTTACTTAAAGTTTATATTTTTTGTCTAAAAACTATTTCCTAGGTCATTTTGCTTCTCAGGAAAACACATCTTAATTTAAGAATTTTTAGATATTTTGCTGAAAACAAGACAAAAATACTAAGTACGATTTTTTTATTTTTTTTCTTGAAAATCGTTTTTTTGCAGTGTAAAATATCTTAGTATTTTTGTCTTGTTTTCAGTAAAAATATCTGAAAATTCTTAAATTAAGATGTAATTTCTTGATAAGCAAAATTACCTAGGTAAATAAGTCTAGCTTTTAGACAAAAAAATTAAAATTTAAACGAATTTGTGCTTAAAACAAGAAAAAAAATTCTTGAATTAAGTGTTTGTGAAAAAAGTAAACTTATTTCAAGAATTTTTTTCTTATTCCATTGGCAGATTTTTATGCTTGTTTTAAGCACTAATTTACTTAAAGTTTATATTTTTTGTCTAAAAACTAGACTTATTTTCCTAGGTCATTTTGCTCATCAAGAAAATACATCGTAATTTAAGAATTTTTAGATATTTTTACTGAAAACAAGACAAAAATACTAAGTACGATTTTTTTATTTTTTTTCTTGAAAATCGTTTTTTTGCAGTGTAAAATATCTTAGTATTTTTGTCTTGTTTTCAGTAAAAATATCTGAAAATTCTTAAATTAAGATGTAATTTCTTGATAAGCAAAATTACCTAGGTAAATAAGTCTAGCTTTTAGACAAAAAAATTAAAATTTAAACGAATTTGTGCTTAAAACAAGAAAAAAAATTCTTGAATTAAGTGTTTGTGAAAAAAGTAAACTTATTTCAAGAATTTTTTTCTTATTCCATTGGCAGATTTTTATGCTTGTTTTAAGCACTAATTTACTTAAAGTTTATATTTTTTGTCTAAAAACTAGACTTATTTTCCTAGGTCATTTTGCTCATCAAGAAAATACATCTTAATTTAAGAATTTTTAGATATTTTTACTGAAAACAAGACAAAAATACTAAGTAAGAATTTTTTTATTTTTTTTATCTTGAAAATCATTTTTTTGCAGTGTAAAATATCTTAGTATTTTTGTCTTGTTTTCAGTAAAAATATCTGAAAATTCTTAAATTAATATGCTTTTTCTTGATGAGCAAAATGACCCAAGAAAATAAGTCTAGTTTTTAGACCAAAAATATCAAATTTAGGTTATTTTGAATGTTTTTCTTATTCCATTGGCAGATTTTTTTGCTTGTTTTAAGCATTAATTTACTTAAAGTTTATATTTTTTGACTTATTTTCCTAGGTCATTTTGCTCATCAAGAAAATACATCTTAATTTAAGAATTTTTAGATATTTTTACTGAAAACAAGACAAAAATACTAAGTAAGAATTTTTTTATTTTTTTTATCTTGAAAATCATTTTTTTGCAGTGTAAAATATCTTAGTATTTTTGTCTTGTTTTCAGTAAAAATATCTGAAAATTCTTAAATTAATATGCTTTTTCTTGATGAGCAAAATGACCCAAGAAAATAAGTCTAGTTTTTAGACCAAAAATATCAAATTTAGGTTATTTTGAATGTTTTTCTTATTCCATTGGCAGATTTTTTTGCTTGTTTTAAGCATTAATTTACTTAAAGTTTATATTTTTTGACTTATTTTCCTAGGTCATTTTGCTCATCAAGAAAATACATCTTAATTTAAGAATTTTTAGATATTTTTACTGAAAACAAGACAAAAATACTAAGTAAGCATTTTTGATTTTTTTTTCTTGAAAATAATTTTTTGCAGTGTAAAATATATTAGTATTTTTGTCTGGTTTTCAGTAAAAATATCTGAAAATTCTTAAAATTAATATGCTTTTTCTTGATGAGCAAAATGACCCAAGAAAATAAGTCTAGTTTTTAGACCAAAAATATCAAATTTAGGTTATTTTGAATGTTTTTCTTATTCCATTGGCAGATTTTTTTGCTTGTTTTAAGCATTAATTTACTTAAAGTTTATATTTTTTGACTTATTTTCCTAGGTCATTTTGCTCATCAAGAAAATACATCTTAATTTAAGAATTTTTAGATATTTTTACTGTAAACAAGACAAAAATACTAAGTAAGCATTTTTGATTTTTTTTTCTTGAAAATAATTTTTTGCAGTGTAAAATATATTAGTATTTTTGTCTGGTTTTCAGTAAAAATATCTGAAAATTCTTAAAATTAATATGCTTTTTCTTGATGAGCAAAATGACCCAAGAAAATAAGTCTAGTTTTTAGACCAAAAATATCAAATTTAGGTTATTTTGTGCATAAAAGAAGCAAATATCAAGAAAATGTTCTCTTGAAAATAAAATAATTTTTGTAGTGTAATTCTTAGTATTTTAGTATTTTTGTCTTGTTTTCAGTAAAAATATCTAGAAATATCTAAAATTTAAAACTAAGATGCTTTTTCTTGATGAGCAAAATGACCCAAGAAAATAAGTCTAGTTTTTAAACCAAAAATTTAATATTTAAGTGATTTTGTGCATAAAACAAGCAAAAAAACAAAACAAAAAATCCAATGGGGTAAGCAAAAAAAAATCATTTTTCTTAAACACTAAATTCAATAAAAATTTGCTTACCCCATTGGCATTTTTTTTGTGCTTGTTTTATGCACAAAATCACTTAAATTTAATATTTTTAATAATTTGCAGTGTAATGTTACATTTTTAACAGTTATTGTTCATTTATTTATATAAAGTGTGCAAAAAAAGTAACAGACAGTATTAAGATAAGAGAGAAGAGCCCATCCATCATTTTCTATAATACCCTGTTCCTATAAAATGGTAAAAAAATGGTCCAAAGGTGTCACTGTGGCAGTACCCTTAGATGTACCATTTATGTACAGATATGTATTCTTTTGGTACAAATATGTAACTTTGAGGTACTATATGAAGAATAATTTTTGAAGTGTGCCGCCCTAGTGACAGCTAGGGTTCATTTTTTAATGACTATTTTATCTGAAAGTATAGAAACCTGTAACATGATTTGACTTCTCATTCAAGTCTGTTGCACAAAAGCTGCAATCATGCATGGTTACATCATGGTGAAGATTAATAATTGAATTCTAAGTAAATAGAGTACTGTAAGTACTGTTTTTCACATTGGAAATGACAGGTGAATAAAGACAGATGGTTAACAGTAAATGATTTTCCCTACAGTAATGGATAGGGTGACCCTGGGGCTGCGGGTGGCGTGGGGATCTTGTGGTGTTAATCAGAACTCTAGTTGAATTGTGTCATGTCACCCTGAGTTTGCCAGGTCATCTGGATCAGGTGTACAGTAAGCTGGTGACAAATAGGTCAGAGATAATGATTATATAAAAGAGAACAGTGTTACATGGGTCTGGGTTTAGAGAAGACACAATGTCTCAATGTGTGATTTGCAAGTTACTACAGTCTGCAATAAAAGTTAAAACAAACATTTCTTACCAGATTATTTCAATACAAAATTATTTGTGTGATTCGCTTTTATTGTACACCCATAAAAATTGAAGTGCCACCATTTTTAGACCATTTAGAAGAACCATTTCTTTCAAGCCTTTTTTAATCTAAAGAACCCTTTTTACTACAAAAAACTGTTTTTTTTAGCGCTTAAAGGTTCTTTTTGGAACCATTCGGCCAAAAATGATTCTTCGATAGCTATGTTTCAATCACCATGATTTTATGTGCACATTGAAGTATCCCATCAAAAACGAATAATGGAAATGCCACATTTCAAATTAAAATCCCCTAATTCGCAAAAATGTTTATACGCTCACTTGAGGTGGTTTTTGACATGCGAAAAAGAGTAAATGCAAATAATGGGAGATGGAAACATTTGCAGAATAAATTTTGACATAACGAACATTAAACCCACGGACTGACCGTCTAGCTGTTTTCGCTGACGTTGTCTTGTACCATATACACTGCAAAAAATTATTTTCAAGAAAATACTTAGTATTTTTGTCTTGTTTTAGGTAAAAATATACAAAACGATCCAAGAAAAGAAGTCTATTTTTTAGACCAAAAATATCAAATTTAAGTGATTTTGTGCATAAAACAAGCCAAAAAATCTGCCAATGGGGTAAGCAAAAAATCTTGAGCATTTTTCTTAAACACTAAATTCAAGAAAAATTTGCTTAACCCATTGGCAGATTTTTTTTTGCTTGTTTTATGCACAAAATCACTTAAATTTGATATTTTTGGTCTAAAAATTAGACTTATTTTCTTTGGCCGTTTTGCCCATCAAGAAAATACATCTTAATTTAATATTTTTTTATATTTTTACTGAAAACCAAACAAAAATACTAAGATTAATTGATTATGCAACAGACATGCAACTTATTGCCTTCACGCAGTTAATTAATAAACAATCTGTATTGGACTTTCTCGTGCTATTGCCGATATGCCGATGGTTTCAAAAGTATCAAAAATCACCAGATACATATTGGCGGACGACACATCGGTGCATCACTAATATTTTGGCTGACAGTCAAAGCTTTTCCACATGAACAGGACACATCTTTAAGTGCTTTTAAAACCAGTGTTAACTCAAGAAGCATTCTTGTCTTTCGCCTTTGAGAGGGGGGGCTAGTATCTGTTGTTTTATTAGGTGTTTTATTTTTTTAATGCATGCATTTTTATGTATATCTTGATTGTACAGCCCTTTGGTTTGCTGGTGCAGTTGTTAAGTGCTTTATACTGTAAATAAAAGAAGTAAAAGCCAGCCGATATCTGACCCCTTTATTTTTTAATTCTATATGGGGTTATGAAAAGGTAGCTGAAGGTTTTGTCTATGTCCTGATCGTATCTAACAGAGTCTGGTTGTTGCCCATCTGTCACATTCAGGAGGGGCATCCATTTCTTGTACCCAGGTTATAAAATGATGCGTTTCCTGTTAGGGTTTGTTATACTGCCAACTTCTTACCTTGCAGAGCAGAATTGTTGCGGGCAGCCTCAGGAGATGGTGAAGTAAGAGTGGCCGTTGTCAATCTCTGTGGTAAGTTTACAGTAAAGTGTATGTCTGCCTCCTCTTTTCTTTAAAATATTGACAGATTTTATTATGCATATTTGGTATACAGACGATCTGATGGCAGACCAAAGAATGGACATCTCCTCCACGATGAATGAGTTCCTGTCCGCCGATTCCACAGACCTGATTTGCAGCTCAATGGGTTTGGATTACAATCGCAAGAGAAAGAGCAGCTCCACTGACTTTGAGTAAGAGCTACATCATTTACATTTATAGGGATTTATGTCAGTTTTAAATGTGATCACAGATGGCTATTTCATATTGATGAATGTCAACAAATGACATTTGAATTAAAAATAAAAGTCTTGGTGTTGGTATTTTAAACATATTTCAACTATTAAATATTAATAAAAGACAACTGAAAATATTTGAAAATTTCGATTGAATATTTCACATTTATTTAAAAATATCAAATAAATACCAATTTATTAGCCAAAGAAAACGTGAACCCATTATTCACGTGCTCGTGCCAGACAAGAGAACTTTCACTGCCAAAGTTTATCATTTGTATGTGTTTTAGGCTTTGCCAATTTAAATATATAAGCAAACAAGACAAGAAACAGATCTTAATTTACTATAATGGATTGTATCGAAATTTAATCGACTCGAAGCCATATAAAAAATAAATACCCAGCTTTAGTTATAACTCAAAACTGATTTGTAATATGGTATTTTCTCAACTTGATGTCCCACTGATTCCAAGATGTGCTCATGCACTGCAAAAAAATGACTCTTACTTAATCTTGTTTTCAGTAGAAATATCTAAAACTTCTTAAATTAAGATGCTTTTTCTTGATGAGCAAAACGACCCAAGAAAATAAGTCTAGTTTTTAGACCAAAAATATCAAATTTAAGTGATTTTGTGCATAAAACAAGCCAAAAAATCTGCCAATGGGCTAAACAAAAAAATCTTGAACATTTTTCTTAAACACTAAATTCAAGAAAAATTCTAGAAAAATTTACTTCCTCCATTGGCAGATTTTTTGCTTGTTTTATGCACAAAATCACTTAAATGTAATATTTTTGGTCTAAAAACTAGACTTTTTTTCTTGGGTTGTTTTGCTAATCATGAAAAAGCATCTTAATTTAAAAATTTTAGATATTTTTACTGAAAACAAGACAAAAATACAAATATTTTTTTTCTTGAAAATCATTTTTTGCAGTGTAAGTCTAGTTTTAGACAAAAAAATATACAATTTAAGTGAATGTGTGCTTAAAACAAGCAAAAAATATCTGCCAATGGGGTGAGACATTTTTTTTTTAATTGAGTAAACTTATTTCAAGATTTTTTTCCTCAACTTATTTTTTTTCACCCCCATTGGCATATATTTTTGCTAGTTTTAAGTACAAATTCATTTAAATGAATATTTATATTTTTTGTCTAAAAACTAGACTAATTTTGCTTATAAAGAATTTTTAGATATTTCTACTGAAAACAAGACAAAAATAGTAAGTAAGAAAGTAATTTTTTGCCGTGTGTATAGCTCCGCATCATTTTAGTTACTTTTAGCAAGTCAAAGTCTGGCATTTTCATTTCAAAATTGTTTAGAATGTAATTTTTAACACCAGATGATATCAAATACAATGCATTAATTTAAATGTGGTGAAAGTAAAACTATGAATGTTTGTCTTTTCACAGCATTGATGGATTTTCTTTTGAGTGAGTATTTAAAACATTCATTTCTTTTACTGTTGTAAATGTTCACCCGATATCTTAAAGACACACAGGACCATAAAATGAACGGTAATATCATTTGTGACCTCTATCATGATGGCACCACCATGGTATTGTTTAATTTAAAGGATTTGTCCATTTTCTTAAAAAAAAAAATCTAGATGATTTACTGTTAAAAAAACTGTTAAGTGTTGAGTTAAGTGTTAAGTGTTAAGTGTCCACCAAAGTCCACCAAAATGAGAAAAATCCTGAAATGTTTTCCTCAAAAAACATAATTTCTTCTCGACTGAACAAAGAAAGACATCAACATTTTGGATGACATGGTGGTGAGTAAATTATCTGGATTTTTTTTAAGAAAATTGACTAATCCTTTAAACTGTCTTGACTACTATAATCATTGTTATATATCATGGAATCACCATCTGAGTACCTTTGTGTGTTTTGAAAGCCCCCCTTTGAGCACAGGCATATAAAATCGAGTTAAAATATATACAACCCCTCTTGTTTGTGAGAAATATACCAATTTTATCCTCTCAGATCTGAAGCTTCATGGATGAGGTTCCTCATCCCAAACTTACATCACTCACAATTTCCTGAGATTGAATGGTCAGTGAGTATTGATGAGGAGACAACAAATGGTTAAATCATTATTTAATTATATAATATACTCCGTCCAGTACATGCAGGTGATGTCAGACCGCTCCTTAACGTGATACTACGCCATTTAAATCAGTGTTTAGCAGGTTTAGGATCTAATTTACAGCCAGGCAGCATAAGACAGACAGATGTCATCAGATTTTACTGTTAGTTTGTATGTGAATATCATGACCAAAGCAGTAACTGTAAACTTTAAAAAGTGAAAGTTGGATTAACTTAAAAAAAATACTTTAATTGCGAACACCTAAAACATCTTTTTTTTTCATCTTAAATTTTCTCACGTTAGTAGCTATGTTAAAATATATATATATATATATATGTATATATATATATATATATATATATATATATATATATATATATATATATATATATATATATATATATATATATATATATATTTAGTGTTACAATTAAAGTAATTTGTTCATTTAGATCCAACTTTCACTTTTTACAGTGTATATGTAATAAAATGTTTAAAGTGTATTTTAGGGCATTATTTAATAGAATACTAGTTAACAGGATTAGGTTGTAGATGTTTTTCAGGGTAATTGTTGCAGGCACAGTGTCAAGCCCTCAGGGCATTAGCGTGTTACATTACATTGTAAGCAGTTATGAAACAGTCTATTATGAAAGATAGAGCTGATGGTGTGTGAAATGGGACGAAATATATTATATCATGTCATAGGATATACTTACTGTTATGTACTTACTGTTATGGTGTTGTAAAATTAATCCTTGACCTGCCCTCAACTAACCCCTTATCTCTTTCCCCGACAGTTAAAAAATATCTGTGTTGAATTTCTTCAAAGGCATTTCCACTTGTAACAGTAATGGTGCATTCACACCAGGCGCGTAGAGGCGCTATTCATGCGTAGTTGGACGCTTGAACATTTTGAGTTTATTCGCTTTAATTCTAGTCATTCGAGACATTCACGGAAATTTGCGTCATGGGAGGGGCTTCTGCGACTTCGCTGACTCCGCTCGCTTCCTGTAATCACGTCACTACTACAGCAAGGTCCTGATTGGTTAACACAGCGGCAAAATCCGCCAAAGTTCAGATTTTTCAACTCGTGCGTTTTCCGCGGCAACGCTCAATTAGCATGGAATGCGCCATCTGTGGCATTCGTGCGTTCCGCGGCATTCGCGCGTACCGTGCCACAGGATGCCAATTCGCATCTTTGTATTGACTTAACATGTAAATCATGTAATCATGCTTGCTGTCTCAACCGCCTCTGGTGTGAACGCCCAGTAAGAACAAAGATGGGCCAAG